>NC_087201.1:36421885-36473844 GCF_015104395.2 Macrobrachium nipponense | reverse complement strand
TTCATGAAACTTGCCTGTCAGATATGTATGTAGCTGTATTTCCGAATTCAGCTATATATATGTCTGCCAGGTAAGTATGAACAAACTTTATTGTAATATAATATCATATTTTGCCTTGCGTTATTTTACTACTGGTTGGTTCGAGTCATATACGCTTGCTGTAGTTACTTCTTCGGATGGCAACCGAGAGGTCTATTGTCTATTATTTTAAGGACATTTAATCGTTACTCCCTGCAGCCTTCCAGGAGTTTCCGATTTATATTTTACCGTTGTATGGTAGTGTTCTGACGACGCAAACGCATCTATATATTTAGCGTTTTCTGTTTCACTTAAATATACCAGCTTGAGAGTCTCTTTCTGCTCAAAAAATAACGGACGTATTTCTTCGTAGAAATGGGTAGCTGGCAACCCAGACATAAAGTTAAGAGACGACGTTCGTAAGCTGCTGGCTGCTGCTGTGTCTGTCCTCCAGTCCAACCGAGCCAGTAACAGATCGTGCGCTGTCATGCGCGGTAGGTTACGTCTCTCTCTCCTGCGGGATTGACTGACTAACCGTATCTCTGTGCTGGCGGTTACGTCTCTCTGCGGGATTGACTGACTAACTGTATCTCTGTCCTACAATCACGGACTTTAGCCTAAGATTGAGGGGATTTCTTACGTGAATGAATAAACGTTGCATTCGTTTTGCCTTACTATGTTCAACAGAGTTATCTCTTAATCCTTTTGGTGCTCGTTACCGCACGGTATAGAACTACGAGTCTACCGCAACATTGCACTTTTATATGCTCTCCTGCTTATGCAAAGCGCAGCCTTATTAGGGAAAAGTAAGCATACTCGGGAGGGAATGGATGAGCTTGCTGGGGGACCATTTCCTTCCTGAAGAAGTTTGTTTCCCCGAATAGACTGCAATTCAGACCTACACAGTTTTTCCTACCGGGAAACTGAAATATTATTCAAGATCTAGGAATGATTCTGAAACATCTCTCAGGGTGCGTCTATCACCTGAGGTGATAGAAAGAAGATGCCGACATCTGAATAGGGGTTTCAGATGTCCTGGATCTTAATCTTAATCGAAAGAAGTAAAAGCAATTCGGTCGTCCCTAACCAGTCCTCGAAACAAGTTTTTGGAACCAGTGGTCCAGATCAACTCTGATATTCCACAGCTCTCTCATATCTTAAGAAGTATATTCTCTCGGTCCCTGTTCTAGTTTACGAGAAAGAGCCTATTATAACAACAGGAGTAGATGTAACGATCCTCTAGAGGTTCGTTACAGGATTGCAAAAGTCCGTACGAATCGTCTCTATCGACGGCAGCAACTATTGACTTCGAGGGGAATCTTTCTTTAGAAGTATGTTGAGAGTTGTGGAGACTTTAGGGACGCCCATTTCATTCTTCTCTTCGATATGTTGAGGACAAAGAGGCTTCTTCTTCTCTGCTACCTTATTCTCGATCCGGGATCGGTACCATTAAACGCCATCCTATGATATTGAAACGGGGATGGATGTTTAGTCTCTTTCCCCTTTTTCAATCGCTTAGGAAATGTAATAAGAGGATTTATGACGTCACAGGGAGCGACAATGACGCTGATCGCCCCATGTTGGCCTTCAGGATCCTGGATTCACAGAGGTCACGTCCTTCCTAGTTTCACTTTCCAAGGACCTTTTCCGAAAGAGTCGGTCTACTCTAACTCGAAAGTACCTATAACCTCTCCGCTCTGAGTCTGACTACGTTCAGACTATCGAGATGTTGACAGGAATAAGAATACCGTCTTCCATTTCCGTCTGAAGAATGGGATAAGCTGGCAGTCACAACTATTAAAGAATACGCAAATATGTTGTTGACAGCCTTTGGGCTCAGAGATTTGCTTCTGTCAAACAACAACAAAGCCCTTCACAATCTTTGAGTTCTGTGAATCTCGAAACGTCGCTCACCATCTACTTTTTGTCTCACCTGTTTTCTCGGAGTCAGACACTCGTGCGAGATCAGGCGACATATAGTAGCCCTGAGTTTCTTGTTGACGAAGTCGGTTGTGTTTATACACCACTGATGATCGTGTAACATGAGACCAGGTTGGACTGTCAGGCATTCTTCCTTCGGGAACTGAATCGCCTTTTTGCTCCTCGCTCCTTTGTCCTGGCACCAGAAGCTCGAGTCAGGAGTTGCTCAGGAGTTGATTTGCTGACGACGTTGGGTTGCGTTGATACACCCCCAAGGTTTGCTTAGATTGAATCGCTCAGGCAGTCCAGACACTCATCCTTCAGCGAAGAATAGTGCCTTGGGGTCTTCAGGGTACAGCCTTGCTGTCCTTGATTCGTCTTGACTGGTCACTGGTCGGTCACCTGACTTTAGTACAGACGGACTGACTGTGCATGTCCAGATCGAAGCTTTCAATATGGAAACTTAGACGTAGTCTGAAGTTCTTGATGTCAAAGCATTCGAACCCTCTCCCTACCTGTTAACTTCTTGCATGTGATCAGGAAGGCCTTCTTCTAACCACCCTAGATACGACAAAGAGGGTTAGTGAGATTTTAAGCCATCGTTACAAGTTTTGGCTTTAAAAAAACACAAGGCGGTGTGCTCTCTAAGCCTTCCGTTGTGGCCTAAGAATGGAAACCCGTTTTGTCCTTGGGCCAGGAGCTAGGAAGCAAGGATGGCACAAGTTAGTGGGCAGGAGCCAGAGAGAGTCCTGTGCCCTGTCGGGTCTCTCAAGTTTTATCTACATAAATCTCAAGAAAGTCGAAGTCATTCGGGCATCTGCAGTGTTCCGAAAAAGACCAGACTTGCCCATATCGAAGAACACCCTGGCTTTAGTGTTTTTGTTAAGGAGTTCTTTCAAAAATGCTCCTTCATTGTGTTTGCACAAAGATTTGAAATCTTTTTATCTGAATGCTCATGAGGTGAGGGCGCGGCCTCGGAAGCATTTCAACAGAGCATGGCACTCGGCAACATCCTGAGTACCATGTTTTAGCGAAGCACTCTGTGTTCACTTCACACTCCCCTGCGAGATGTGAAGATGGCATATGAGATCTGCTGCTGCATAGGGCCATACGTGTCTGCAGACACAATCTTGGGGGCAAGAAGTACACTCATCCTATCCTGTAGAAATGGTTAGGAAGAGCTCTTAATTTAGTTGTTGAGTCGCCGACAACGGCGACTTCTTAACTCTTAAGCCTTAGTTAAAAAAACACCTTAACTTTGGCTAGGTTGGTCAGGTGGTGATATATACTATTATATATATATATATATATCATATATATATATATATATATAGTATATATATATATATATATATATATATATATATTTATTATACTTTCTTAGCCCTCATGGTATGGTCAATATGGTCTAGTCACGTCGTTGTCTCGCCCCTGTTGACAGATCATCTGGAGTTCACCAGCTATATAGGTCTCTACCTCGCTGGCAACTCTAGTAGCACAAGCAGACTTACGTGGCAGTAACCACGAAGCCAGCTATGCTAACAGGTGGAACCAAGATGTAAATCATCTGCATGCATTTGTTTCCCAAAATCCTTCTATTCTGTCCCTTCCCACCTCCAACGGTGGGATTCAGCTATATATATATCTGACAGGTAAGTTTCATGAACAAAATGATATTGTTATGATACAATAAAGTTTGTTCATACTTACCTGGCAGATATATATAATCATGTAACCCACCCACCTCCCCTCAGGGGACAGTGGAAATAAAAATTATGAATAAGAAAATGGGAATGGTTCCTGATACCCGCCTCCCAGCTGCGGAATGGGTACTAAACCACCTGGCCGACCACTGCGTGTGTCGGAAGTTTTTAAAATTCTGTCGGATTTCAGAAAATACAGCTATATATATATCTGCCAGGTAAGTATGAACAACTTTATTGTTTCATAAACAAAAATATCATATTTTACATATTTATGATGATTAATTTGAAAATATTCGTTATTGAAAAAGTAACTCGATTCTGACTCAAATTTAAGTAATTATTTTTTGGAATTAGAACGTTCTTTTAAGTCCTGTATTATGACGTCACGACATCTTGACTTTCGTACCTATTGTAAATAATTGCTTTACTCAACTTTCTTGCAGAACAGTTTACCAGTTATTCATGCAGATTATCAGCTCTTCATGTAATTGGTATAATCGTAATGCGCATTTTGTTCATGAAACTTACCTGTCAGATATATGTATAGCTGTATTCTCTGAAGTCCGACAGAATTTCAAAACTCGCGGCACACGCAGTGGGCGGCCAGGTGGTAGTACCCATTCCCGCCGCTGGGAGGCGGATATCAGGAACCATTCCCATTTTCTATTCATATTTTTTCAGTTGCTGGTGCTAAACAACTGTTTGCAGTACCTCCGCCTTTGGAATTTGAAAACTTTGGTCACTTAAGTATCTGGATTGTCTTTTGGTTTTGATCTGGATTGGTGGCTAGGCAACGCGCAATAGTGGACTGTTTTTTATTTTGGATTGGCTTTTCTTTGAACGTGATCGGCCCCATAATGCCTCTAGGCCTAGACCGCTGTCGACTCCCAGGGGACTCAGGGAGTGGGCATGTCGAAGCTGCAAGAGGGTTACGGGGGCTCCCCACCGATCTGGCGTCCCTTCGGCAGATCCTGTTGCAAATTCCCAGGCTGCCAAGGAGCGTGCTCAGGCTCGCATCCTCAAGGACTGTTTTTCGTCCTCCGAGGCGCCCTCCCCGCGCAAGGGGTGGAGCGCTCGGAGAGACTCGCGTCCATTGAAAAGGACCTTTAGAAGTGAGGACGCTTCACGTCCTCTCTCGCCAGTTTCTTTGCGGTCGTCGCCGGCGTCGTATAACGCTTTTCCGTCACATGACACTTTTCCGTCATCGGAGGATGACGCTAGGGAGCGCCCCAGTCGCTCTCAGGAGAGGCAGGTAGCTGTACCGGTGAGAAGGAAGGAGGCGTCCCCTTGCCCCTCGTCTTCTTGCAGGATCAGCCCCTTCACCTGCTTTGGATAATTCGCCTACGAAGAATATTCTCGTGTCCCTTCAGGACCAGTTGTCTTCTTTGATAGCTGAGAAAGCTGTTGAGCCTCACCGTAGGAAGGACATCAGACTGCCTGTTAAGAGATCTAAGCAGTCCCCTTCTCCGTCTCCTCGTTCATCTCTTTTGACCTCCTCTGCTTTTTAGATCGTTGCCCCTTCGCTCTCAGACTGCGAGTAAGAAGGCGCAAGCGATAGGGTGGTTTTCCCTCTAGACGTTCTGCGCAGGACGCTCGGCGGGACGCTTTTCAGGACGCCTATGAGGACGCTCGGCAGGACGTTTTTGAGGACGCTCGTCAGGACGTTTCTGTTGACGCTCGGAGGGATACTTTTGCAAGCGTTCGTGAAGAGGCTTTTGAGAGCACTCAGCAGGACGCTTTGCGAGAAGCTCGGCAAATTAAGGATGGTCAAGACACCTCTCAAGACGCTCGACGCTTTCAAGACGATCGTCTAGTTTCACGCCACAACGAACGACAAGAGGTCCGTCTGGATGAGGAGGCTTCTTCGTCCAAACTTCAGAGGTCTCTTTTGAAGATCTGACCTGTTGGTCTTATGCCCCCTCCTGCTGTGCAGTCACCAGTTCCTCTCAGGGAAGAGGGAGAATTGAGTAGTCTTGCGGACTCGGTTGAGGAGGATCAGCCGTCTGCTTCGTCTGTATCAGACTTCAAAGTTCATGTTCGACTTTTACGCTCGTCGTTTGGAGACAAGTTTCAGCCTTCAGCTCCTCGGTCTCCCCCTTCTCAGTTTTCGTCATCAAAAGCCAGTAAAGCTCCGGAGTTCGTAGAAATGAAGACTTCGCTTTCCAATAAGAGGGCTTTCAAGAAGCTCCAGGATTGGATGGAACGCAGGAAGGATCAGGGCAAGTCTACTTTCGCCCTTCCTCCCTCGAGACTCCGTGGAAAAGGGGAGGGGAGTTTTTGGTATAGACTAGAGAAGAAGTGGGTGTGAGGATCCCTTCATCAGCGCAAGGTGATTTTGCAAGTCTGGTCGACGCTCAGAGGAGGTCCTTACTTTCTTCAGCGAAGATTTCGTGGACACCTACGGAGATTGATCATCACCTGAAAGGACTTTTGAGGACTCTGGAAGTCTTCAACTTTTTGGACTGGTGCTTGGGAGTCCTAGATGTTCAATCTAGGAGTCCGGACTCTATCAGTCTGGGGGAGCTGTCCAGTGTATTAGCATGCATTGACAAGGCCATCAGAGATGGTTCGGAAGAGTTGGCGTCGCACTTCGGTACGGGCCTATTAAAGAAGAGAGCTCTTTTCTGTAATTTTACTGCGAAGTCGGTTTCTCCTTCTCAAGGGCAGAGCTTCTCTTGCACCTCTTTCGAACCATCTTTTCCCCCAGACTTTGGTTAAGGACCTGGCTGTTAGTTTGCAAGAAAAAGCTACACAGGACCTCTTAACCCAGTCCTCCAGACGTCCCGCAGTCCCTACAACGTCTTCTTTTGGACGAGTTCCGAAGAAGCTGAGGCCCTTTCGTGGGGCTCCTCCCTCGAGATCAGCTCCTCGAGGGAGAGTACTTTCAAGAGGAAGAGCTTCTTTCAAACCGAGAGGAAAGAAGTGAGAACTATGTCCTTCAGACACCAGTCGGAGCCAGACTGAAGTACTTTGCGGGAGCATGGAGAGAGAGGGGTACGGACTTTTGGTCCCTCAAGATAGTAGAACAGGGTACAAGATTCCCTTTATGGTACCACTCCTCTATGCACAACTCCCAGAGATCTCTCCTCCCTTCGTACCAAACGGGAGAAACAGCGGATACTATTCGACCTTCTAGACCAAATGGTCGAAAAAAGAGCGGTGGAACAGGTCGTAGACCTGGGGTCACCAGGATTTTACAACAGGCTTTTCCTGGTACCAAAGCAGTCGACGGGTTGGCGTCCAGTCCTAGACGTAAGCAGGCTGAATCTTTTCATAGAAAAGAAAAAATTCAAGATGGAAACGCCTCAGTCAGTTCTAGGAGCCTTGAGACCGGGCGACTGGATGGTGTCCTTGGACCTGCAGGACGCATACTTTCACGTTCCGATCCACCCTCTCTCAAGAAAGTATCTAAGGTTTGTTCTAAGAGGCAAAGTCTGGCAATTCAGAGCTCTTTGTTTCGGATTAAGCACGGCTCCGATGGTGTTTACTGTTCTAATGGAGAATGTAGCGAGATGGTTACATTCTTCAGGAATAAGGATCTCTCTCTATCTCGACGATTGGCTCTTCAGAGCGTCTTCAGAGAGAGGTGTCTGAAGGACCTTCAGTTAACGTTAGCCTTGGTGAAGTCCCTGGGACTTCTGGTCAACCTCGAAAAGTCGCATCTGATCCCGACACAGTCCATCGTGTATCTGGGGATTCAGATGGATTCAGTGGCTTTTCAAGCGTTTCCGTCCCAGGAACGACAGCAGCAAGGCTTAGAGAAAGTTTCAGTTTTCCTAGGGAAGGAAACTTGCTCGGCAAGGGAATGGATGAGTCTGCTGGGAACCATTTCCTCGCTGGAAAAGTTTGTTTCCCTGGGGTGACTGCACCTCAGGCCTCTCCAGTTTTTTCTAACAGAAGAATGGAGGGTCAAGCAAGATCTAGATGCGACCGTAAAGATCTCCGAGTCTGTAAAGAGTCATTTGAGATGGTGGCTCGATCCCGGGAAGTTTTGAGAGGGTTTATCTCTTAAAACTTCAGAGCCCCGACCTAGTGTTGTTTTCCGACGCATCCATTTCGGGCTGGGGAGCAACACTAGGAGGGGAAGAAGTGTCAGGCACCTGGAGGGGGTAACAGGTGTCCTGGCACATAAATCTAAAAGAACTAGCAGCGATTTTCCTAGCACTACAGTTCTTCGAAGAGAAGGTTGCATGCAAAGTTGTCCAGGTCAACTCGGACAACACCACAGCCCTGGCCTACTTAAGGAAACAGGGAGGTACACACTCTCGACCCCTGTTTTGCCTAGCGAGAGAGATTCTGCTGTGGGCGCGAGCGAGGCAAATAAAGATCCTCACGAGGTTCATCTCAGGAGTCTAGAACGTCAGAGCAGACCTTCTCAGTCGACAGGATCAGCTCCTGCCGACAGAATGGACTCTGCATCGGGACGTTTGTCGGGAGCTGTGGAAGTTATGGGGACGTCCTCTGGTGGACCTATTTGCGACGTCGAGGACAAAGAGGCTTCCTCTTTATTGCTCCCCTGTTCTGGATCAGGAGCGGGTCGCTGTAGATGCCCTGCTCTGGGGACTGGACAGGCTTGGATCTGTATGCCTTCCCACCGTTCAAGATCATGGGGGAAGTCATAATGAAGTTTGCGGCATCAGGGGGACGAGGTTGACTCTAATCGCCCCGTTGTGGCCTGCGAGAGATTGGTTCACAGAGGTAATGTCTTTCCTGTAGACTTCCCAAGGACTCTGCCCTGAGAAAGATCTCCTTAAACAGCCCCACTTCGAAAGGTATCACAAAAACCTCTCCGCTCTGTGTCTGACTGGTTCAGACTATCAAAAAGTTGGCCAGAGCGAGAGGTTTTTCTAAATCAGTATCGAAAGCGATCGCCAACGCAAGGAGGGCTTCATCGCGTGCAGTTTACCAGTCGAAGTGGGCTTCCTTCAGGGATGGTGTAGAAGGGAGGGAATTTCCACCTCCACGACCTCTGTGAGCCAAATAGCCGACTTACTTCTGTACTAGAGGAATGTGCAGAGGTTAGCAGTCCCAACCATTAAGGGATATATAGAAGCATGCTGTCAGCAGTCTTTCGGCACAGAGGCCTAGATCTTGCTGACAACAGAGATCCTCACGATCTCTTGAGATTGTTTGAAACATCGAAGATACCTCAGGCGAGGCCTCCTTCCTGGAACTTAGATGTTCTAAGGCATTTGATGTCAAGTCCTTTCGAGCCTCTCCACGCAGCGTCTCTTAGGAACTTGACGAGAAAGGCTCTTTTCCTAACTGCTCTGGCACCGGCGAAGAGAGTTAGCGAAATTCAAGCCTTTAGTGAACATGTGGGCTTCAAAGGTGATAAAGCTGTCTGCTTTTTGAGTCCCATGTTCTTGGCAAAGAATGAGAACCCGTCTAACCCTTGGCCCAAGAGCTTCGAAATAAAGGGAATGACGAACTTAGTAGGTCGAGAACCGGAGAGAGTCCTGTGCCCTGTCAGGGCTCTCATTTTTATGTACAAAAAACGAAGGAGGTACGAGGTCCTCAGGTAATTTGTGATGCTCAGTGAAGAGACCGGAATTTACTCTTTATCAAAGAATGCTTTGGCTTTCTTTCTAAGGGACATTATCAAGGAAGCTCATTCATCTTGCCAGAAGACTGATTTGAGCCTCCTGCGAGTGAACGCTCATGAAGTCAGAGCTGTTGCAACCTCGCTTGCCTTCCAAAAGAATATGTCAATCTAGGACATTCTTGATTCCACCTTTTGGAGGAGCAATTCAGTATTCGCCTCACACTATTTGAGATGTGTGAACCGATATACGAGAACTGCCTGTTCTCATAGGGCCATACATTTCTGCAGACAGTTTTTGGGGGCTGGAAGTAGCTCTTATCCAATCCCCCAGCTAAAATTAGGTTTAGTTTTTATTTTGGGTTTTTTGGTTGTTGGTTAGATCTTCAGAGAAGATCTTCCATTCGTTAGTTTAGCTTAAGTGGGGTTTTGTTTAGTTGGTCAGGTGGTGGTCAGTTGCTTCATAGCCCTCATGTATGGTACTATGGTCTAGTTACGTTGTGGGTACGCCCCCGTTGACAGATCATCCGGAGCGCACCAGCAGTACAGGTCTCTACCTCGCTGGCAACTCTGGTTAAGCAGAAGCAGGCTTAGGTGACAGTAATCACGAAGTCAGCTATGCTAACAGGTGAGGGAACCAAGATGCTATCATCTACTTAATTTTGTTTTCCTTTAACCAAAATCTATTCTGTCTCTTCCCACCATCCAAAGGTGGGACTCGCTATATATATATCTGACAGGTAAGGTAAGTTTCATGACACAAAATGTTATTGTTATAATACAATTAAGTTTGTTCATACTTACCTGGCAGATATATATAATTAAGTGCCCACCCACCTCCCCTCAGGAGACAGTGGCACTAGAAAATATGAATAGAAAATGGGAATGGTTCCTGATATCCGCCTCCCAGCGGCGGGAATGGGTACTACCACCTGGCCGCCCACTGCGTGTGCCGCGAGTTTTGAAATTCTGTCGGACTTCAGAGAATACAGCTATATATATATCTGCCAGGTAAGTATGAACAAACTTAATTGTATTATAACAATAACATTTTTACATCCGTGTGTTACGAATTCATGCATCATTTTGTGATAATATTTTTTCTGTGTTGCTTTGATCGTTTTACAATGTGTTATATACCAAAATGATTGGAATTTAGAGTACAATATAACGAAAAAAATTAACTCTTTAGCTTTAACCGTTTTGCTCACTGCGCGATTTGGATACAATTATATATGAAATATGGTTTTCGTGCTATCATATATCGCATTATTTATATATGATAATGCTATTTTTTTTTTCATTTCTGATGGTTGCATACTAAACTTTAGGCAATGTCAAAAAAGGAGCCAAAAATGAACTCTTAACCCTCTTACGCCGAAGCGGTAAAAAAAAAATTGTCTCCCGTGTGCCGGAGGTGTTTCAGAGTGAGCGCGGAAGCGGAAAAAATATTTTTTTTCAAAAAATCACAGCGCGCTTAGTTTTCAAGATTGAGTTAATTTTTGGCTCCTTTTTTTGTCATTGGCTGAAGTTTAGTATGCAACCATCAGAAAGGAAAAAAAATTATCATCATATATAAATAATGCGATATATGATAGCACAAAAACGAAACTTCATATATAATTGTATTCAAATCGCGCGGTGCGCAAAACGGTTAAAGGTAATAAGTTACTTTTTTTGATGTTGTAATGTACACTAAATTGCAATCATTTTGGTATATAACACATTGTAAAACAACAAAAACAACACAGAGAAAAATATTATCACAAAAATAATGCATGAATTCGTAACGCGCGGACGTAAACAAATATTTTTTTCAAAAATTCACCTATATCTAAATATTGTCCTAGAGACTTCCAATTTCTTTCAAAATGAAGACAAATGATTGAATATTACTATACTGTAAGTGAATTAGCTTACAATTGCAGTTTTTGACCATATCTGAAGAGTTAAAGTTGACCGAATGTCGAATTTTTTATATTTATATATTTTATATGCAATTATTTCGGAAATAAGAAAAGCTACAACCTTCAAATATTTTTCGTTTTATTCTACATGAAATTGCGCACATTTTCACATATAAAACTCTATGAAATGCCTAATATGAAACGGAGCAAATATTCCGAGAATGGGACGTACGCATTTCGGAGATTTGTGGCGGAGAATCCTCGCGCGGAGGGAAGGAAAGATTTTTTTAAAAATTAACCATAAATCTAAATATTTTGCTAGAGACTTCGAATTTGTTTCAAGGTGAAGATAAATGACTGAATATTACTAGACTGTAAGTTTTAGCTTACAATTGCGTTTTTCGGCCATTTCGGTAGAGTCAAAGTTGACCGAACGTGGTTTTTTCATACAATGAACTTACCTGTCAGAT
This sequence comes from Macrobrachium nipponense, assembly GCF_015104395.2. NCBI lineage: Eukaryota > Metazoa > Arthropoda > Malacostraca > Decapoda > Palaemonidae > Macrobrachium > Macrobrachium nipponense. The sequence continues at coordinate 36,462,281 of NC_087201.1, read as the reverse complement.
ATATACATAGCTAAGACTCCGTCGTCCCCGACAGAAATTCAAATTTCGCGCCACTCGCTACCGGTAGGTCAGGTGATCTACCTGCCTGCCCTGGGCGGCAGGACTAGGAACCATTCCCGTTTTCTATCATATTTTCTCTGTCGCCGGTGGTATCAACATTGTTGTTACTACCTCCTGACTGGAATTCGCTTTTCAAGACTTTATTGATCATCTTTATTGGATTTCTTGGTGACGTACTGGATCGTTGTTTGGCATTCGCTACTGTGGACTGGATTTGGACTTGCTTTTGATTTTTCTAATAGAATGTCTGATTCAAGTGTTGGTGTGAGAGTGTGTGTGAATGTAGGCTGCAAGGTGAGGGATACCGAAGGCTTCGGTTGATCCTCACACTGTATGTCATAAATGTAGGGGGTTTGACTGTTCTTTGGCTAACACCTGTATTGAGTGTGAAAAGTTGGATGCTAATGAATGGAAGACTCTAACTTCTACTTGAAGAAGTTAGAGAGGGATAGGATTAGACGGGCTGCACAAAAGAGTGTGAGTACAAGGCCTATTGAGCCTTTTTCTGAGTCTAACTCTCCTTTTGTTAATGAATATGATTCTCCCTATGTATCTGAATCCTCACAGGCTTTGCATTCGGATTCGGCTTCTGAAATCGCCAATCTGAAGGCTACTCTTCGTAAAATGAAGACAAAGATGGCGACCATGCAAGGTAAGGCTAGTGATTGTGATTTACAAAGTGAAGTGAGTGTTCCCAGTGTTGTGGAGGGGGCGTCTGACCGTCCCTGCGATGCTCCCAGGCCTAGACCTCTTCCAAACTCACATACCCAGAGGAGTAGGAAAGTCGAAAGTCGTACGGAGGTTGTGGGGTGAATCCCCAACGGTCAGGCGTCCCTTCAGCAGGTTCTGTTTCGTTACAGTCTGCTCAGGACCGCTCAAATAGAAGCGTCCTACGAGATTGTTTCTCGTCGTCCGGTTCTCCTTCACCTAAACGAGGGTGGAAGGACTCGGATCTTTCTAGGCCACTGAAAAGGCATTGGAAAGAGCGCGCGTTCGACTCGAGCCCGGAACGCTTCTCGGAGGAAGCTCCTTCTTCTATCAAGAAGGCTAAGCTGGTTTCGACGCCTCCTAGAGCTGTATTTGAGGATCGCACTCCTTCGAGTTCTCCTGCTTCTTCTATTGAAGAGGACGCTGGGGTGGCTTCCAAGAGGATATTGCTTGCAGTTCAAGAGCAGATTGCCTCTTTGGTTGGAGTTCTTTCGAGGGATCCCCCTCGCAAGAAGGACGCTAGACTTCCTATTAAGAAAGCTAAGTTTTGTCTTCTTTCACCAGCCAGACGTTGAAGCGTCCGCCAGACATGGGACGTCTTCCAGGCGCGAAGAGTCGTACAAACGTCAGGATCTATCCGAGCGAGTTGCTCTAGATCAGGATACGCTCAGGCCTGAGGCGCCAGCCAGGCGCGAGGCGCCAGTTAGGCGTGAGGATTCAGCCAAGCGCGAGGCGCCAGCCAAGCGCGAGGATTCAGCCAAGCGCGAGGCGCGAGGAGTTGCGTGAGGCGCCAGACAAGCGCGAGACGTCAGCCAGGCGCGAGATGCCAGCCAGGCTACACGCTCCAGCCAAGCGTGTAAAGCACCAGCCAAGCGCCGAGGAGCTGGTTCAGGCGCGAGATAGTCAAGCAGACCGCGAGACTTCTTTTAGACGTGAGAGAGAGTCGGTTTCACTCTATGAGCCCTCTCCTAGTAGGAGTTTGTCACCAGTAGAGAGAGAACGGGATGAAGATCCTCTCGTTTTTCAGGCCGATTCTCCACAAGGTGGAGAAGGAGATTCGGAAGAAGAGGGTGACGGTAGAGAAGGAGTCTCGAACTATAAAGTTCTGACTGACCTTCTTTTACGAGAATACGGAGATTCTTTAACTCCTGCCGCTCCTCCTTCGCCTCGATCACTGTTTTCGAGTGCGATTGTGCCTAAGTCTTCGTCGGTCCCTTGAAGATGAGACCTACGATCTCTATGAAGAGAGCGCTTCAGTCCTTAGACAAATGGATGTTGTCTAAGAAGGATCTGGGCAGGACCACCTTCTGTATGCCTCCAGCCATACTTTCTGGCAAGAGAGGTTTTCTGGTACCAAAACTGGGGAGAACATGGGCCTTTCTCTTCCAGCGGCAGCCGAAAGCGGACTTTTCAACCTTGGTTGACTCGTCAAGGAGACACGCTTTGAATGGAGCTCGCGTGTCTTGGGCGATTTCGGAGACGAATCATCTCCTCAAGGGACTCTTCCATATTTTGGAAGTGTTTAATTTCCTAGACTGGTCCCTTGGGGTGATGTCTAAGAAGAAAGCTCATGACTCGGATGGTCTTGACCCCGAAGTCATTCTGAGTATTCTTGCTTGTATTGACAAGGCGGTACAAGACGGATCGGGAGAAATCTCCTCTCTTTTCAAAGCAGTACTCCTTAAGAAGAGGAGGATTTTTAGTTTTCATTCCTAACCAAGGCGGTTTCTCCTCACAGAGAGCAGCCCTGGTTTTCGCTCCCATGTCTGACTTCCTGTTTCCTTCTCAGTTAGTGAAGGACATTTCTCGATCACTGACTGAGAAGGCGACTCAGGATCTTCTCCTGCAAACTGCAAGGAAGAAGAGACCTCTTGTTTCTGTTGACAAGAAAGGACCGACTTCTACGGTTCAGCCCTTTTGAGGAGGGCCTCTCTCCAGAGCTACCTCTAAGAGAAGAGGTCTTGAGAGGAGAGGTAAGGCTCCTTCCCGTCCCTTTTAAGAAAGGAAGTGAGACAGACAGCCTCCAAACACCAGTGGGGGCCAGGCTTCTCGAATTTGCAGACCCTGTCACTCATAAACTCGGACGCCTCTTCCATGTCCATAATCAGGAAGGGATATCTTATCCCCTTCCAAGACAGTCCTCCACTAACGACCATTCCGCGGGAACTGTCAGCCAGATACAGGGACCCTGTACTGAGGGATACTCTTCGTCTGATGGTGAATCAAATGTGGGACAAAAGAGCTATAGAACTGGTTCTAGAGCAAAACTCTCCGGGGTTTTGTTTTACAATCGGCTTTTCCTGGTTGCGAAAGCCTCAGGGGGGGGGGTTGGGGGCTGGAGACCAGTTCTAGATGTCAGCGCTCTGAACAAGTTCGTTCGAAAGGAGAAGTTCTCTATGGAGACTTCGGCCTCAGTCCTTGCGGCGTTACGTCAAGGAGATTGGATGGTGTCGCTGGATCTCCAGGACGCCTATTTTCATGTCCCGATTCACCCTTCGTCGAAGAAGTACCTCCGTTTCATGACGGGGGGGAAGGAATCTTTCAGTTCAGGGCCTTGTGTTTTCGGCCTATCCACAGCTCCTCAGGTCTTCACAAGCCTGATGAAGAATGTGGCGAGGTTTCTTCACCTCAAAGGCGTCAACATCTCTCTATATTTGGACGATTGGCTCATAAGGGCCAGAACAGAGAGACAGTGTTTGGAGGACCTTTCTTTTGACCCTAGACCTGATAAAGGCGTTGGGACTACTCGTGAACCTCGAGAAGTCACAGCTGATTCCCAGACAGAACTTGGTCTATCTGGGGATTCAGATGGATTCTCGGGGTTTTCGAGTATTTCCTTCAAGAGAGAATCGTGAGAGGCTTGGAAAAAGTCTCTCTCTTCTTAGGGAAAGAACGAACTTCGGCGAGGGAATGGTTAAGCCTACTAGGCACCCTTTCCTCGCTCGAACAGTTCTTTCCTCTAGGAAGACTACATCTTCGCCCTCTTCAGTTTTTTCCTAGGAGATCTTGGAACTGGAAGACGGGACTTCTCTCCGACAGTTTTCTCCTTCCAATGGAGATGAAACCACACTGCAATGTGGTTGTCCCTCTAAAAGAGAACAAGGGAATTTCTCTGGAAGTTCCGAACCCAAGCCGAGTGTTGTATTCCGACGCATCGGAGAAGGGTTGGGGAGCAACACTAGGACCGAGAGAAGTGTCAGGCACCTGGAAGGCAGCACAGGTGTCCTGGCACATAAATTGCAAAGAACTTCTAGCAGTTCACTTAGCGCTAAAGTTCTTCGAACCCTTTGTGACGAACAGTGTGGTCCAAGTGAATGTGGACAACACTACAGCCCTGTCCTACATTCGGAAGCAAGGAGGAACACACTCAGTGTCGCTTTGACGAGATAGCAAGAGATCTGCTAATTTGGGCCTCACAAGAAACATGCCCCTCCTGACAAGATTTGTTTCTTCAGGGGACGAGAAACATCAGGGCGGACAGACTGAGCAGGAGCAGCCAGGTCCTTCACACAGAATGGACTCTTCATTCAGAGGTGTGTCAGAGTCTGGGATCTTTGGGGCACTCCTCACGTAGATCTGTTCGCCACATTCCTTTCCAAAGGCTGGAAGTCTTTTGTTCAGTGGTGGAAGACCCAAGAGCTCTCGTGGTCGACGCCTTCCTGCTGGACTGGTCTCATGTGGACGTGTACGCTTTCCCCCCTTTCAAAATCCTGGGACAAGTGTTGAGAAAGTTCGTAGCGTCCAACGGGACAAGGATGACCCTGATAGCCCCGTTTTGGCCAGCACAAGATTGGTTTGCAGAGGTGCTGGAGTGGACAGTAGACTTCCCAAGATCCCTTCCAAAAAGGATGGATCTTCTCAGACAGCCACACTTCGAGAGGTTTCATCAAAACCTCCCCGCTCTCGCTCTGACTGCCTTTCGACTATCGAAAGACTTGTCAGAGCGAGGGGGTTTTCTCACGAAGCTGCAAGCGCTATCGCTAGAGCCCGCAGAGCTTCCACTAGACGATCTATCAGTCGAAGTGTGAGTATTCAGAAGGTGGTATAAGTCTAAGAAGTTGTCCTCCTCCAGTACCTCTATAAACGAAATCGCCGATTTCCTTTTTGTTCTTGAGAGAGGTCTCTCATTTGTCTGTATCGACAATCAAAGGATACAGGAGCATGCTGTCGGCAGTATTTAGAAACAGAGCCTAGACATTGATCTGAGAATAAAGATCTGCACGACTTGATTAGATCGTTTGAAACGACAAAATCGAAGGAACTAACTCCACCCAGCTGGAACCTGGACGTAGTTCTCAAGTTCCTTTCGTCTGACAGATTTGAGCCTCCCCACGTAGCTTCGTTCAGGGATATAACAAGAAAATGCTTGTTTCTCCTATCTTTGGCGACAGCCAAAAGAGTTGGCGAACTTCATGCCCTAGAAGATGAAGTTGGCTTAACAAAGACTCGGCCTTTTGCTCGTTTAGAACTCTTTTTCTAGCGAAGAATGAAAATCCATCGAATCCCTGGCCCAAGAGATTCGAGATCAAAGGCTTATCGAGTCTAGTAGGGAGAGAAACAGAGAGGTCTCTTTGCCCGGTAAGAGCCTTGAAGTTCTTCTTACAAAGAAAGAAACAAATGGGAGGCTCTAGAACAAAGTCTTTTGGGGGGGTTGGTTTCGATTGAAGGACCCCACAAGATCATGTCTAAGAACGCATTATGCTTTCTTCATTAGGAGCGTCATTACGGATGCTCACAAGTTCTGTCCTGACGAGACTTTTCCGCTTTTAAGAGTAAAAGCCCATGAAGTTAGAGCAGTGGCGACGTCTCTCTCTTTTCAGAAGAATATGTCATTAAAGAAAATCATTGACACGACATATTGGAGGTGCAATTCAGTTTTGCATCTCACTATCTTAAAGACCGTTCGCGTGACCTACGAGAAATGTTTTTCTCTGGGACCATTTGTATCGGCGGATACAATACTGGGTACGGGAGCAAACACCAATCCTTAAATTTGTACATACCTTCTACTAGATATGTTCTAGATTCCTGCTGACAAAGAGGGCTTGGTGCTGCACTGGCGGCCAGTCACTGTTGTTCAGTAAGGAACTCTTGTGATATCTTTTAGGGGAGTATTAAATTTTTTTTTGAGAATTTTTGTATAAATGAGTTTTTCGTTTCGAGTTATGGGTTGTTTGTTATGAGTTCGGGGATAACTCAGAGCAATTCTATTTACTAACATGGTGGTTAGGATCAGGTGGTCGGGATTGGTTATGCTCCTTCACAAGTGTTGTCATAGAAGTGGTCCAGTACCCATTGACAAAGTCCTTTTAGGCTCTGCCGAGTAAGCGGTTCTTATACCCATCGCAGACCCACAGAACTCTGCATAGATCTAATATCTCGCTAAAGCCTTGAGGTGATGCAGACTACCGGGCTACAGCCACGAAGTCTACCACCTATCAGGTAGGAACCAAGGTTTTTTTCTTTTATGCCTACAACATATGTTGTTTACCTGTCTATTCCATATTAGCTGTCTCTGACCCTCCACCAAAGGGTGCCAATCAGCTATGTATATATCTGACAGGTAAGTTCATTGTATGAAAATGATATATTGTTATAATACAATAAAGTTTCATACATACTTACCTGGCAGATATATACGATTAATGGCCCCACCCAGCCTCCCCGCAGGAGACAGGTGGAAGAGAGAAAATATGATAGAAAACGGGAATGGTTCCTAGTCCTGCCGCCCAGGGCAGGCAGGAAGATCACCTGACCTACCGGTAGCGAGTGGCGCGAAATTTGAATTTCTGTCGGGGACGACGGAGTCTTAGCTATGTATATATCTGCCAGGTAAGTATGTATGAAACTTGAGTTGTATTTATAACATATCACTCTTTTTCTATTTTATCGTGATATTATATGCAAATATTTCAAAAATGAGAAAAGCTACAACCTTCAATTATTTATTGTTGTATTCTACATGAAATTGCGCACATTTTCATATATAAAACTTTATGTAACGGCTAATTTAAAATGGTGCAAACATTACCACAATCGCACGTATGATTTTTTCGGAAGAGTTACCGCGCGGACGTAAAGAAAATGTTATTTGTTCCGATACGTAATACAAACCATCGGTCCTTTAACAATAGGAAGTAGCTAGAGGCAGCTGGAACGGTCGTAAGCTTCGAACAAGGGTCCGAGAAAAACGGTAGTAACTGCTAGTCCGACAGTCGCGCGCCTAAACAAATCACTTTTGCTTTCGGCCGCGGGTGTGAAGGACGTGTTCGTCCATCGCTCTCAGCCCGCTTCATCGTCGTATGCTTTGTTTATATTGTGTTTTCTACTAATGGTTTGTTTGACTTGAAAATGAAACTAAGTACAGTGTTTTCATTTTCATTACTTAATTATGAGCCAACATGGAGCTATCGCCGTAGATGCGGCGATTTCCGCTCTTTTCATGAAATTGATACCCTTGAATTATGTCTCGGTGCCGAGGGCGGGCGCGCTCTAGCGCCGAGTCATGTATTTTTGGGGCGAAAGTGTGTAATTGAAAAATGTAAGTACTCTTTTCATTATATTTTTGCCCTGTGCGTTCGTTGCCGAGAGCGTGATTGCGCTCGGCACGAGCCTCTTATTTTGTATGAATAGAATGCAATGAAAGTGGATTCGCAATTGCAGTATTCTTTTCATTTTCATTTATTTAATTGCATCAATTTTAATTTTGGATCAATTTCCGCTCTTACCCGGGAATTGATCCTTACGATTTATTTTCTGTGAAAGTGAATCGCAAGTGCAGTATTCTGTTTCATTTTCATATATATTTTATGATAGAATCATATTATTATGGATCAAGTTTCCGCTCTTACCCGGGAATTGATCTTTTCCCCTTTAAGTTCTATGAAGTGAATCGCAAGTGCAGTATTCTGTTTCATTTTGCATATTACTTTTCACTGCTGTGCGGGGGTAGGGGATGCGAAGGTCTGCCAGGAAGTCGTCGGAAAGCTCTCCCGCAACTCCCTTGGTATCCGATTCTTCGTCTTCTTTCCTGCCCCCCGCTCAGCTTCCTTGTTGTATTTTGTATTTGGGGGTCTTCCTTGCGTTTGGGTGGGGCATGTCCCCCCCCATCCCCCCTGTGCATGAGGGAACCCCTCTTATTAATCTGCTGTCTGTGCTACCGCAGGTGCTACATCCGTGGGAGACGACCTTGGACAGGTATGGACCACTGCGGCGGCAGGGCGTGCCCAGCATCCACAGGCTGCTGCAGCGTCTAGCGAGGTCTGGGGCGGTCTCCACTACTACCTCCACGGCCGCTTATCGCTGCTGCTGCTGTCCTCCTCCTCCTCCTCCTCCTCCTCCTCCTCCTCCTCCTCCTCCTCCTCCTCCTCCCACCTGGTCTACACTCTCCATGCTGTGTCGGTGACGCCGTCTGCTGCTACTAGGGCCGGCCGGTCGCCGCCGTACCGAGGGGGGGTATGCCGCCGCCGCCGTACCGAGGGGGGATATGCCGCCGCCGCCTGTGTTCTTCGTGTTGCCTTTCCCAGACTTTCGTTGTTCCAGCAGCTCGCCCCTGGACCGGCCGCCAGTACCCAGGTTCCCGCTGGCTGCCGATGATTCTACGAGGCGATGACTGGGCCTGCCGTACCTGCCGCTGATGTGGTTCCCGCTGCTGGCTTGGCTGTCCCTTCTGGGTCTACCGCTGCTGCTGTTCCTGCCGCTCCTGAGCTGGTTGCTGTACCTGTCACTCCTCGTTCCTGCGCCTGTCCATGCTGGTCCTGCCCACGGTGTATCTTCCCCAGTCCCAGGTCCTTCCGGACAGGTGCAGTCGGGGCGTGTTGCTTCGGCAATAGCCCCGGCTCCGGCCTGGATGGAGGACCTGATGACTGTCCTGCGTGAGCTGACGAGGAAGAGGAAGAAGAAGAGGAAGGTGTCATCTTTGTCTTCATCGTCTGCTGCTGCCTCTTCCCCTTCGACTTCTAAGGCCCATAAGCCGAAGAAGAAGAAGGCTGCCTTCCCCCCTAAGAAGTCTCCTTCGGGAACTTCTAAGGGCCCGTCCCACCCTGGTGGGAAGGGGGGTCCTTCTGCTGGTCCTCCTGCTCCTTCGGGAGGGCGCCCGCCGTCTCCCCTTCCTTAAGGAAGAGATAGACGGGGACCAGAGGAGTACCGGTTAGCACTGGTACTTCCTCGCCTGGTGCTAGCGGCGATGCCGCTACGCCAGGTTCCGGCTCGGTCTCTCGTTCGTGAGAGATCCCGAGTGTACGCTCTCCCTCGGGAGACCGTGCAGCCAAAGTTTTGGCGCCAGAGTTCGCTCGGCGCCAAGGCCGCGGCACGGAGCAGAAGGCTGGTGAGAGCCGCTCAGGCGACTCTCGCCAGGCCAGCGGCCGCTCTCGCAGCGACCAGCTGGTAACCCGGGTTTCCCCCATAAGAAGGCTCCTTCGGGAACTTCTAAGGGCTTGTTCCACTTCCGTGGGACAGGGGGGTTCTTCTGCCGGTCCTCCTGCTCTTTAGGGAACAGGGCCCGTCTCCCCTTCCGCAAGGAAGAAGAAGACGGGGACCAGAGGCGTACCGACTACCACCGGTACTTCCTCGCCTGGTGTTTGCGGCGCTGCCGCTACGCCGGGTTCCGGCTCGGTCTCTCGTTCGCGAGAAGTTCCGAGTATACGATCTCCCACGGGAGAGCGTATAGCCAAATTTTGGCGCCAGAGTTCACTTGGCGCCAAGACCGTGGCACGGAGCAGAAGCTGGTGAGAGCCGCTCATGTGACTCTCGCCAGGCCAGCGGCCTCTCTCGCAGCGACCAGCTGGTAACCCTGGTAGACGTGACTGTCTCTGACCAGCCACGGGCTGAGGCTGGGAAGAGGTTCCCCCCTCCCGATCGTTGGTGCCAGCCTTGGCTGGTACCAGCGGTATGACGCGCCGCGAGTACACGCACTGGTCTCACCGCGACAGTGGTCTCTGCAGGTCTCCTGACCGCCGCTCCCACAGGGACCGGGCGGATAGGGGGACCAGCAGCAGCTCCTCTGCACACGAGATCGGGGCCGCTGTTCTCGGTCCAGCCGTTTCCCTGGGAAAGGGCTCGACTAGGCCTGCAAGTTGGCGATCGCCTGCAGCCCTCCAAGCCCGCTGGTTCTGCCAGCGAGCGAAAGAGGAGCGTCATGTCTTCCTCTCCCGTGCCTGCAACTTCCTCGATTTACACCAGGAAGAGCGAGGCACAGTGGGGTGATCGTGAGGGGCATGCCCCGCACGATCCCGTCACGACACCGTAAGTACCAGGTACGATCTTCGGACCGACCAGGACGTACGCGCAAGTGGCAGGAGGAATCCGAGAGGGGTCTATCGCAGTTCCTCCTCCTTAAGGGGGAGGTTCTCCGAATGCTCTTGTTTGAGGGGCTTGACGGTCCTACTCTGCAAGATGCTATGACTTCCGAGATCCAGAGGAACTTTGTCGAGGTTATGGCGCTGATTCGTCAGCGCAACGACCTCGGGGAAGGATCGCCGCTCCCACCAGCAGAGCCCACGTCTCGGCTCGAGTCGTTTTGGGGCCCGAGAGGGAACCCAAACCGACGGTGGGTCTGCCGCGATCGGAGCTTGCCGATTCTGTCTTGAACCAGTCTCTCTCGTCTCCGGATAAGAAGGCTCTCTCAGATCTGGCCGGTCGAACAAGCTACTTCCACCTCCTCTACTGCGACAGCGGCGTTTCTACATGTCTTCTGACACAGTATTTAAATACCACTTCGGTCCTCCTGAGAGGTTTCGACCTTGATGAGGACTGGAATGAGTCGGAGAACGGTATCAGCTCTCTCCTGTCGGGTGTCGATCAGCCCCACCCAGACGACTTTCACAGTGGCGGCAGACCCTTACCTACAGGGCGAGTTCGTAACCCTCCTTGGGAAAACGTTTTCTCCTGACGATACGTTTTCCCAGACTCTGAGAGGCCATCGCCGCAAGGCGAGGGCTGTTCCTACTCTTCTCCAACTGCTAGTTCCACTGGGAAGGCGAGAGAGTATCCAATTCCTCCCCCATTCCCTCTTTCCTTACGGCTACGAGGGAAATGGGAGGGATCCGACAGAGATTTCTCTGTAGGATCCCACGTTGGGGACTACGCTACCGGGGGGACCTTCGGGTCCTACCTGAAGTAAGCCCCAGTTGTTGAGGAGGGATCCTGCCCCATCCTCGATTTCTACGGGAATCGAGAGGACCACCAGCCGATATCGTTTGACGAATTCGGTGGGGGTTTCGCAGACTGCTTAGAATTCTACGGAATTTCTAGCGCATTCAGAGTGTTCGAGTTTTTTACGATCTCCAAACACTTAGGCGAGACCACGGTCCAAAGTGAGCGAGATGAGAATCCCCGATAATTGTTACACGATAATCGGGAACCTCGCCTATGCTCGAATTCCTGGAATTTCTAGCATTGGGAAGAAGACTGCTGCTGAAAGAAGACTATCTCACAGTAGGCGACCAACCTGGAATAGAGAAGAACGGACGGGAACATCCAGTTTGGCTTGAACTATCGTCTTCGTTATTCTGTTCATCATTGAAGCTTTCCTTCGAGGAAGACTTCTTCTTCACTCTCTTGATAGAGATTGAAGGTGGTCGATCTCCAATCCTTATTTTTATACATTCAACTTCCCTGCCAGATATATACTTAGCTATAGACTCCATCGTCCCCGAGAGAAATTCAAATTTCGCGGCACACGCTACCGGTAGGTCAGGTGATCTACCGCCCTGCCCTGGGTGGCAGGACTAGGAACCATTCCTGTTTTCTAATCAGATTTCTTCTGTCGCCCGGACCATCAACATTGTTTTTGGGTTCCTCTTGACTGGATTTTCTTTTTTCATCGACAATTGATCTTCTTGACCGACTTTTGGTGACTTATCTGGATTGTTGGACTGGCATACGCTTTTGTGGACTGTTTTTGTGGACTTGCTTTGGAATTTTCTTAGAATGTCTGATGCTGGAATGGTGATGAGATATTGTGTGAATGTAGGCTGTAAGGTGAGGTTGCCGAAAGCTTCGGTAGATCCTCACACAGTATGTAAGGGTTGCAGAGAGTATGAATGTTCTTTTACTAATACTTGTAAGGAATGTGAGAATTTGAGTGAGAGAGAGTGGAAGAATCTAACTACTTATTTGAAGATGTTAGAGAGAGAGTGAGGAAAGCTTCCTCTAGAAGTTCGAGTGGTTCTAGATCTAATGAGCTAGTTCCTAGTTTGGGATCTTCCCCTCTTGTAAGAATTGCAACTTCTTCCTTTTCAGCCTCTTCACCTATTGCAGATCCTGCAGATTCGGCAAAAGAACTTGTGGATCTAAAAGCAGCTTTCAAGATCATGGAAAACAAAATGGCTGCTCTGCAAGGTAAGGCTAGTGATTGTACAGTGGACAGTGATGTAAGTGTCCCCAGTGTAGTGGAGGGGGCATCGGGTCGGCTCCACAACGCTCCCAGGTCTAGACCTCTTCCAAGCTCCCATGCCCAGAGGAGAAGGAATGTCAAAAACCGTAAGGAGGTTGTGGAGAATCCCCACCGATCAGGTGTCCCTTCGGCAGTTTCTGTGACACCCCAGACTGCCAGGGATCGCTATTGCAAAAGCGTCCTGCGTGAGTGTTTCTCGTCGTCGGGATCTTCATCTCCTAGACGTGATTGGAGGGATTCTGATCGCTCGCGACCATTGAAGAGGAGTTGGAAGGCGCCGACTCTTAACTCGAGCCCGGAACACTTCCCTGAGGAGTCTCCTTCAGATGTTAAGAAGGCAAAGAGAGCCCTATTGTCACCTGTAGTTGACGAGGAGTCCATAGACTCCTCCCCTCCTCCTTCTCCTCCTCCTCCTCCTCCTCCTCCTCCTGAGGAGGAGAAAGAGGAGGCTACTAAGAGATTCCTCCTCTCTATGCAAGAGCAGATATCGTCTTTAGTGGGAGTGCTTTCAAATGAACCTCCTCTAAGGAAATATACTTCCCTTCCCATCAAGAGGTCCTCTAGACGTGTGGAGGTCCCTGCCGCCAGGAGCGAGGCTCCTATCAGGAGTGAGGCTCCTAACAAGAGCGAGGAGCCAACCAAACGTAAGGCTCTTGCTAGGAGTGAAGAGTCGTTCAGACGTGCGGCACCTTCCAGGAGTGAGGAGTCAATCAGACGGGAGTCATCTAAACGCGTGACTCCTAACAGAAGTGAGGAGTCAATCAGACGGGAGTCATCTAAACGCGTGACTCCTAACAGAAGTGAGGAGTCAACCAAGCGCACGACTCCAACCAGGTGTGAGGAGCCTAACAGGCGTCTGGCGCCAGCCAGGAGTGAGGAGTCACCCAGGAGTCAGGAGTCGGAAATCTACCATGAGGCAAGATTTGACTAGACTCGTGTCCAAATATTGTGGCTCTTCTCCAGACAGAAGCACCTCTCCTTCGGATCGTAGGAGGTCTTGGAAAGACTCTTCCTCCAAACGAGAACGTTCTCCCTCTTCCGATCGAGTTTTAGAAGAAGTGTCAGAAGACGAGCTCCCTACAAATGAGGGACTCTCTAACTATAAGACTTTAGCCTCCTTATTACTTCAAGAGTATGGAGACTCTCTTAGCCCAGCCGCTCCTCCTTCTCCTCGTTCGCTCTTTTCAAGTACTACAACAGTAAAGTCCTCTGCTTTCCTTAAGATGAAACCAGCAATTTCTATGAAGAAGGCCCTCCAGTCTCTGGATTCATGGATGGGCACTAAGAAAGAGTTGGGCAAAACAGTGTTCTGCATGCCTCCTTCCAAACTCCTTGGAAGGAGAGGTATTTGGTACAGGACAAGAGAGACGATGGGTCTTTCTCTCCCTGCATCGGCAGACGCGGACTTCTCGAATCTGGTTGATGCCTCCAGACGACACTTTTTAGGGTCGGCCAGATCGACATGGAGCATTTCGGAATTGAACCACTTTCTTAAAGGATTATTCATCATATTAGAAGTGTTCAATTTCCTGGACTGGTCTCATGGAGTACTTGCTAAGAAGTCTCAGGACTCGGAGTTTCTTAATAACCCAGAAGTTCTCCATAGCATCCTGGCATGCATGGGCAAGGCGGTACAAGACGGTTCGGGAGAGGTTTCTTCCCTATTTGGAGCTGGTTTGCTGAAAAAGAGATCGGTGTATGGATCCCTTTTGTCAAAAGCTGTTTCTCCTAGTCAGAGAACTGCGTCATTGTTCGCCCCTCTGTCAGATCATCTGTTTCCTTCTCAGTTGGTGAAAGATAAATCTCGCTCACTAACTGAGAAGGCGACACAAGACCTCCTTGTACAGACTACGAAGAAGAGTCGCCCTGTAGTTTCTACGATTAAGAAGGACTCTCGTCCTCCTCAGCAGCCCTTTCATGGAGGTGCAACGGCTCGTCCCCCTTCCAGAAAGAAGAGCTCTGATAAGAGAGGAAGGTCTTCCTTCAGGCCCTTCAAGAAAGGAAAATGACTTGATTATCCTCCAAACACCAGTAGGCGCCAGACTCCTGAACTTTGCAGGAGCCTGGGCGCAGAGAGGAGCCGACTCTTGGTCGGTTTCGGTTCTAAAGAAGGGATACATCATCCCCTTTGAAGACAGTCCTCCCCTAACCACTACTCCTCGGGAACTGTCAGCGAGATACAGAGACCCTGTAATGAAAGATACGCTCCTTCAAATGGTGGATCATATGTGGGAAAAGGACGCCATCGAACTTGTACAGGATCCACTCTCCCTGGGATTTTACAATCGCCTTTTCCTAGTACCAAAGGTTTCGGGGGGGGGGGGAGACCGGTGCTGGACGTAAGCGCACTGAACCGGTTTGTACAGAAGAAGAAGTTCCGAATGGAAACATCCTCCTCGGTGATGTCAGCCCTACGTCCAGGAGATTGGATGGTCTCTCTGGACTTACAAGACGCATATTTCCACGTTCCCATTCACCACTCGTCAAAGAAATATCTTCGGTTTATGATAGGGGGCAAGATTTTTCAATTCAGGGCTCTGTGTTTCGGCCTGTCTACAGCTCCTCAGGTCTTCACCAACCTGATGGCGAATGTAGCGAAATGGCTTCATCTAGAGGGAATCAACATCTCCCTCTACTTAGACGACTGGCTGATCAGGGCCTAGTCGGAGAGCCAGTGTTTGGAGGACCTGATGATAACACGAAATATGATACAGTCTCTGGGATTACTCGTGAACCTCGAGAAGTCGCAACTGATCCCCAGCCAGAACTTGGTCTATCTGGGGATTCAGATGGATTCTCGGGGTTTTCGGGTATTTCCTTCGCAAGAGAGAATCACTCGAGGCTTGTCAAAAATCTCGAACTTCTTAGAGAGAGAACACAGTTCAACGAGGGAATATTTGAGCCAGTTAGGGACTCTGTCCTCGCTAGAAAAGTTCTTCACTCTAGGGAGGCTTCACCTTCGCCCTCTTCAGTTTTTCCTGAAAAAGGTTTGGAGTTGGAAGACGGGGCAACTCTCAGACTTTTCCGATTCCACAGGAGGTGAAGAATCACTTAAAGTGGTGGATCCTTCCTCTTCAGAAGAACGAAGGCGTGTCACTTGCCCTGCAGAACCCCAACCAAGTGTTATTTTCCGACGCTTCGGAGTCGGGATGGGGAGCGACGCTAGGAGCAAGGGAGGTGTCGGGCACCTGGACAAAGGAACAGGTGTCCTGGCATATCAATTGCAAGGAACTAGTAGCCATACACCTGGCCTTAAGATTCTTCGAGGAGGTAGTCAGAGGCGGGGTGGTTCAGATAAACTCGGACAACACCACGGCTCTGGCTTACATCCGCAAACAAGGAGGGACTCATTCAATCTCCCTCTATCAGCTAACAAGAGATCTGTTAACCTGGACAGAGGAAAGAGGTATAACTCTTCTCACAAGATTTGTGCAAGGGATACGAAATGTGAGAGCAGACAGGCTAAGCAGGAGGAATCAGATCCTCCCCACAGAGTGGACTCTACACGCAGAAGTGTGTCGAAGTCTGTGGTCCCTGTGGGGGAGGCCTCACATAGGCCTATTTGCTACGTTCCTCTCCAAAAGAGTAGAGATCTTTTGTTCACTAGTAGAAGATCCAAGAGCCTTTGCAATCGACGCGTTTCTCCTAGATTGGTCGGGCCTAGACGCCTACGCCTTTCCCCCATTCAAGATCCTGGGGGAAGTACTCAGGAAATTCGTAGCTTCAAAGGGCACGAAGTTGACCCTCATAGCCCCATTTTGGCCAGCCCAAGAATGGTTCACGGAGGTACTGGAGTGATAGTGGACTTCCCCAGATCTCTGCCAAGTAGAACAGATCTACTCAGACAACCCCACTTCGAGAGGTTTCATCACAACCTCCCCGGTCTTGCTCTGACTGCCTTTCGACTATCGAAAGACTGGTCAGAGCGAGGGGATTTTCTCAAAATGCTGCAAGCGCTATCGCTAGAGCCCGCGGATCTTCAACGAGGCGATTATACCAATCAAAGTGGGAAGTCTTTAGGAGATGGTGTAGGACAAAGAAGCTGTCCTCCTCCAGTACCTCTATAACTAACATTGCCGATTTCCTCCTTTTTCTGAGAGAGGAATCGCACCTTTCTGTGTCTACCATCAAGGGATACAGGAGTATGCTGTCTTCAGTATTCAGGAATCGAGGGCTGGAGATTGCAGAGAATAAGGATCTCCACGATTTGATTCGGTCTTTCGAGACTTCGAAATCAAGGACTCCGAGAACACCTAGCTGGAATCTGGACGTGGTCCTAAAATTCCTTGCCTCAGACAAATTCGAACCTCTACATCTTGCTTCCTTCCGGGACATTACTAGGAAATGTTTATTCCTATTGTCTCTCGCGACGGCCAAGCGGACGAGCGAATTGCACGCTCAGGACTAAAGTGGGGTTTAAAGGAGATGCGGCTATCTGTTCGTTCCAGACATTATTTCTGGCGAAAAATGAAAACCCATCAAAACCTTGGCCCTGGTAGGTAGAGAGATAGAGAGGTCTCTCTGCCCGGTTAGAGCTCTTAAATTTTATTTGGAGAAAAAGAAGCAGATGGGAGGCTGTCAACAAGGTCTTTGGTGTGCTGTGAAGAACCCCAAAAGACTCATGTCTAAGAACGCCTTAGCCTTCTTTGTGAGAAGTGTAATTACTGAGGCGCACAAGAACTGCTGGATGAATCCTTCGGACTTCTAAGGGTTAAAACTCATGAAGTAAGGGCAGTAGCAACGTCGCTAATGTTTCAAAAGAATATATGTCTAAGGAATATCATTGAGACTACATATTGGAGATGCAATTCAGTTTTTGCATCTCATTACCTGAAGGATGTGAGAGTGACCTATGAGAAATGCTTCTCTCTCGGTCCATTTGTATCAGCAGATACAGTACTGGGACTTGGAGCAAAGACTGATCCTTAAAATATTTTATCTTAAATGTACATAAATCCTCTTGTCAGATATGTGCTTGGTTTCCTATTAGCAAGCGTGCTGATGTCGCACGGGCAGCTGGTGTCTTTGCTGGTAGGGGACCAGGGGTATGTATGGCTAGTAGGGGGGTACAATTTTTTTTTTTTTTTTTGTGTTTTGTTATAAAGTGTACGTGTTTTTTATGTTTCGAGTTATTGGTTGTTTGTAGGGAGTTTGGGGATAACTCCTTGCAATCTTAGAACTAACATGGATGTTAGGATCAGGTGATCGGGATCGGTGTTGTGCTCCTTGAACAAGGTGTATTGTCATGTTAGTGGAATAGCACCCAATGACAAAGGCCTTTAGGCTCTGCCGAGTAAGTGGATAAGACCCCATTGGCAGACCCACAAGAACTCTTAGCCATAGATCAATATCTCGCTGAGGCTCTTGAGGCGAAGCAGACTCCTGGGCAGTAGCCACGAAGTCTTCCGCCTAATCAGGTAGGAACCAAGGTTTATTAATACCTACAACATATTTTTATACATTCAACTTCCCTGCCAGATATATACTTAGCTATAGACTCCGTCGTCCCCGACAGAAATTCAAATTTCGCGGCACACGCTACTGGTAGGTCAGGTGATCTACCGCCCTGCCCTGGGTGGCAGGACTAGGAACCATTCCCGTTTTCTAATCAGAATTCTTCTGTCGCCCGGACCGTCAACATTGTTGTTGGTTCCTCTCGATTGGATTTTCTTTTTTCACCGGCAATTGATCTTCTTGACCGACTTTTGGTGACGTATCTGGATTGTTGGACTGGCATACGCTTTGGTGGACTGTTTTGTGGACTTGATTTGGATTTTTCTTAAAAATGTCTGACGCTGGAATGGTTGTGAGACGTTGTGTGAATGTAGGCTGTAAGGTGAGGTTGCCGAAGCTTCGGTAGACCCTCACACCGTATGCAAGGGTTGCAGAGAGTATGAATGTTCTTTCACTAATACTTGCAAGGAATGTGAGAATTTTAGTGAGAGTGAGTGGAAGAATCTAACTAATTATTTGAAAAAGTTAGAATGAGAAAGAGTGAGGAAAGCTTCTTCTAGAAGTTTAAGTAGTTCGAGATCGAATGAACTAATTCCTAGTTTGGGATCTTCCCCAATGGTAAGAATTGCTACTTCTCCTTCCTTTTCAGCCTCTTCTCCTATTGCAGATCATGTAGATTCAGCGAAAGAACTTGCGGATCTAAAAGCAGCCTTCAAGATAATGGAAAACAAAATGGCTGCCCTGCAAGGTAAGGCTAGTGATGTTACAGTGGACAGTGATGTGAGTGTCCCCAGTGTAGTGGAGGGGGCATCTGGTCGGCTCCACAACGCTCCAGTCTAGACCTCTTCCAAGCTCACATTGCCCAGAGGTAGAAGGAATGTCAAAAACCGAAAGGAGGTTGTGGAGAATCCCCACCAATCAGGTGTCCCTTCGGCAGTTTCTGTGACACCCCAGACTGCCAGGGATCGCTATTGTAAAAGCGTCCTGCGTGATTGTTTTTTCATCGTCAGGATCTTCGTCTCCTAGACGTGATTGGAGGGATTCGGATCGCTCGCGACCACTGAAGAGGAGTTGGAAGGCTCCGACTATTTACTCGAGCCCGGAACACTTCCCTGAGGAGTCTCCTTCGGAGGTTAAGAGGGCGAAAAGAGCCATTTTGTCACCCATAGCTAGAAGGAGTCAGGAGGTGGAGCCCATGGACTCCTCCCCTCCTCCTTCCCCTCCTCCCAAAGAGGATAAAGAAGAGGTTACTAAAAGGTTTCTGGTTTCCATGCAGGAACAGATATCGTCTTTGGTAGAAGTGCTTTCAAAGGAGCCTCCTCGAAGGAAAGACACTTCCCTTCCTATCAAAAGGTCCTCCAGACGTGTGGAGGTACCTGCCGCCAGGATCGATGCTCCTACTAAGGTGAGGCTCCTAGCAAGAACGTGGAGTCAACCATACGTAAGGAGTTGTCTAAACGCAAGACTCTTATCAGTTGCGAGGAGCCGATCAGGCGTCTGGCACCAGCCAGGAGTGAAGAGTCACCCAGGAGGCAGGAGCCAAGAGCCAGGAGCGAAGTCTCTCCCAGCAGGCGGGAGCCAAGAGCCAGGAGTGAGGAGTCAGGAGGCAGGAGTCGGAGTTTCTTTCCATGAGGTAAGATCTGAATAGACTCGTATCTGGAATTGAATGGACTCTTCTCCAAACAGAAGCTCCTCTCCTTCAGATCGTAGGAGGTCTTGGAAAGACTCTTCCTCCAAGCGAGAGCTTTCCTTCCTTTTCGGATCGGGGTTTGGATGAGTTGTCCTGATGACGAGCTTCCTACAAATGAGGGACTCTCAAACTACAAGACCTTAGCCTCCTTGTTACTGCAAGAGTTTGGAGACACTCTTAGTCCAGCCGCTCCTCCTTCTCCTCGTTCTCTCTTTTCGAGTACAACCACTGTGAAATCCTCGGCCTTCCTGAAAATGAAACCTGCGATTTCAATGAAAAAGGCCCTCCAATCTTTGGATTCTTGGATGGGCACTAAGAAAGAGTTGGGAAAGACAGTATTCTGCATGCCTCCTTCCAAACTCCATGGAAAGAGAGGTATTTGGTACGGGACAGGAGAGACTATGGGTCTTTCTCTTCCTGCATCGGCAGACGCGAATTTTGCGAATCTAGTGGATGCCTCCAGACGACACTCTTTAGTCTCGGTCAGATCTACGTTGGAGCATTTCAGAATTGAACCACTTTCTTAAGGGACTTCATCACTTTAGAAGTGTTCAATTTTCTGGATTGGTCTCTCGGAGTTCTGGCTAATAAGTCTAAAGACCCGGAATTTCTAAAAAACCCAGAAATTCTCCATAGCGTCCTGTCTTGCATGGACAAGGCAGTACAAGACGGTTCGGGAGAAGTTGCTTCCCTATTTGGTGCTGGTCTTCTAAAGAAGAGATCAGTTTATGGATCCCTTTTATCCAAAGCTGTTTCTCCAAGCCAGAGGACAGCGTTATTGTTCGCTCCCTCTGTCAGATCATCTGTTTCCTTCTCAGTTAGTGAAAGATATATCTCGCTCGCTAACTGAGAAGGCGACACAAGACGACCTTGTCCAAACATCTAAGAAGAGTCGTCCTGTAGTGTCGACGAATAAAAAGGACTCTCGTCCTCCTCAGCATGCCCTTTCGTGGAGGTGGCAGTCGGCTCGTCCCCCTTCCAGGAAGAAGAGCTCTGATAAGAGAGGAAGGTCTTCCTTCAGGCCATTCAAGAAGGGAAAATGACTTGATGATCCTCCAAGCACCAGTAGGCGCCAGACTCCTGAACATTGCAGGTAGCCTGGGCAAAAAGGGGAGCCGACCCTTGGTCAGTTTCAGTCCTAAAGAAAGGATACGTAATCCCCTTCGAGGACAGTCCTCCCCTAACCTCTACTCCTCGGGAACTGTCAGCGAGGTACACAGACCCTGTAATGAGAAATACTCTCCTTCAAATGGTATAGCAAATGTGGGAAAAGGAGGCCATCGAACTTGTGCAGGATCCACACTCCCCGGGATTTTACAATCGCCTATTTCTAGTACCAAAGGCATCGGGGGGGGGTGGAGACCAGTACTGGACGTATGCGCTCTGAACCGCTTTGTTCAGAAAAAGAAGTTCCGTATGGAAACGTCCGCTCAGTAATGTCAGCTCTTCGTCCAGGAGATTGGATGGTCTCTCTGGACTTGCAAGATGCATATTTCCACGTTCCCATTCACCACTTGTCAAAGAAATATCTTCGATTTATGATAGGAGGCAAGATTTTTCAGTTCAGGGCTCTGTGTTTCGGCCTGTCTACAGCTCCACAGGTCTTCACCAACCTGATGGCGAATGTAGCGAGATGGCTTCACCTAGAGGGAATCAACATCTCCCTCTACTTAGACGACTGGCTGATCAGGGCCAAGTCGGAGATTCAGTGCTTGGAGGACTTATTGATAACAAGAAAGATGATAGAATCGCTGGGATTACTCATGAACCTCGAGAAGTCGCAACTGATCCCCAGCCAGAACTTGGTCTATCTGGGGATTCAGATGGATTCTCGGGGTTTTCGGGTATTTCCTTCGCGAGAGAGAATCACTCGAGGTTTGTCAAGAATCTCGAGCTTCTTAGAGAGAGAGAGAGAGCAGTTCAGCGAGGGATTATCTGAGCCTTTTAGGGACTGTCCTCGCTAGAAAAGTTCTCTGGGGAGGCTTCACCTTCGCCCTCTTCAGTTTTTCCTGAAAGAGGTGAGGAGTTGGAAGACGGGACAACTCCTCAGAACACTTTCCCGATTCCACAAGAGATAAAAAATCACTTAAAGTGGTGGATCCTTCCTCTTCAGAAGAACGAAGGCGTGTCACTTGCCCTGCAGAACCCAAGCCAAGTGTTATTTTCTGACGCTTCGGAGTCGGGATGGGGAGCGACGCTAGAAGCAAGGGAGGTGTCAGGCACCTGGACAAAGGAACAGGTGTCCTGGCACATCAATTGCAAAGAGCTAGTAGCCATACACCTAGCCTTAAGATTCTTCGAGGAGATAGTCAAGAGGCGGGGTGATTCAGATAAACTCGGACAACACCACAGCTCTGGCTTACGTACGCAAGCAAGGAGGGACGCATTCATTCTCCCTCTATCAGTTAACAAAAGACCTGTTAACCTGGACAGAGGAAAGAGGCATAACTCTCCTCACAAGATTTGTGCAAAAGGATAAAAAATGTGAGAGCGGACAGACTAAGCAGGAGGAATCAGGTCCTTCCACAGAGTGGACTCTACACGAGAAGTGTTGCCGAAGTTGTGGTCCCTGTGGGGGAGCTCACATAGACCTGTTTGCTACGTTCCTCTCCAAAAGAGTAGAGATCTTTTGCTCTCTAGTGGAAGATCCAAGAGCCTTTGCAATAGACGTGTTTCTCCTAGATTGGTCGGGCCTAGACGCCTACGCCTTTCCCCCATTCAAGATCCCGGGGGAAGTACTCAGGAAATTTGCAGCTTCAAAGAGCACGAAGTTGACCCTAATAGCCCCATTTTGGCCAGCCCAAGAATGGTTTACAAAGGTACTGGAGTGGATAGTGGACTTCCCCAGATCTCTACCAAGCAGAGCAGATCTACTCAGACAACCCCACTTCGAGAGGTTTCATCACAACCTCCCCGGTCTCGCTCTGACTGCCTTTCGACTATCGAAAGACTTGTCTCAGAGCGAGGGGTTTTTCTCGCAAGGCTGCAGGCGCTATCGCTCGAGCCCGCAGATCTTCAACAAGAAGAGTATACCAATCGAAGTGGGAAGTCTAGGAGGTGGTGTAAGAATAAGAAGCTGTCCTCCTCCAGTACCTCTATAGTTAACATTGCCGATTTCCTCCTTTTTCTGAGAGAGGAATCGCACCTTTCCGTGTCGACAATCAAAGGATACAGAAGCATGCTGTCTTCAGTATTCAGGCAATCGAGGGGCTGAGAGATGCAAGCGAAACAAGGATCTAAATGATTTGATTCGGTCCTTTGAAACTTCAAAACCAGCATCTAGAACACCTAGTTGGAATCCGGACGTGGTCCTGAAATTCCTTACCTCAGATAAATTCAAGCCTCTACATCTGGCTTCCTTCCGCGATGTCACTAGGAAATGCTTATTCCTGTTGTCATCTCGCGACGGCCAAGAGGACGAGCGAATTACACGCTCTTGACTCCACAGTGGGATTCAAAGGAGATGCGGCTATCTGTTCGTTCCAGACATTGTTTCTGGCGAAAAACGAGAACCGATCAAAACCTTGGCCCAGAAGCTTTGAGGTAAAAGGCCTATCTAACCTCGTATGCAGAGAGACAGAGGTCTCTCTGTCCAGTTAGAGCTCTTAAATTTTATTTAGAGAGAAAGAAACAGATGGGAGGATGTCAACAAGGTCTTTGGTGTGCTGTAAAGAACCCCAAAAGACTCATGTCTAAAAACGCCTTGCCTTCTTTGTGAGAAGCTGATTACTGATGCGCACAAGAACTGCTCGGATGAATCCTTCGGTCTTCTAAAGGTTAAGACCCATGAGGTGAGGGCAGTAGCAACGTCCCTGGCGTTCCAAAAGAATATGTCTCTCAGGAATATCATTGAGACTACATATTGGAGGTGCAATTCAGTGTTTGCGTCTCATTACCTGAAGGATGTGAAAGTGACTTATGAGAAGTGCTTCTCTCTAGGTCCATTTGTATCAGCAGATACAGTTCTGGGTCTTGGAGCAAAGACTGATCCTTAAAAATATTTTTATCTTTAACGTACATAAACCCTCTTGTCAGATATGTGCTTGGTTTTCTATTAGCAAGCGTACTGATGTCGCACGGGCGGCTGGTGTCATTGCTAGTAGGGGATCAAGGGTATGTATGGCTAGTAGGGGGGTACAAAATTTTTTTTTTATATTTTTGTTATAAATGAACGTGTTTTTATGTTTCGAGTTTTTGTTGTTTGTAAGGAGTTCGGGGATAACTCCTTGCAATCTTAGAACTAACATGGATGTTAGGATCAGGTGATCGGGATCGGTGTTGTGCTCCTTGAACAAGGTGTATTGTCATGTTAGTGGAATAGCACCCAATGACAAAGGCCTTTAGGCTCTGCCGAGTAAGTGGATAAGACCCCATTAGCAGACCCACAAGAACTCTTAGCCATAGATCAATATCTCGCTGAGGCTCTTGAGGCGAAGCAGACTCCTAGGCAGTAGCCGCGAAGTCTTCAGCCTAATAAGGTAGGAACCAAGGTTTATTAATACCTACAACATATGTTGTTTACCTGTCTATTTCAGTAGTTAGCTGTCTCTTACCCACCACCAATGGGTGCTAATCAGCTAAGTATATATCTGGCAGGGAAGTTGAATGTATAAAAATGATATTGTCATGATACAATAAAGTTTTATACATACTTACCTGACCAGATATATCACGATTAATGGCCACCCAGCCTCCCTGCAGGAGACAGGTGGAAGAGAAAAATTCTGATTAGAAAACGGGAATGGTTCCTAGTCCTGCCAACCAGGGCAGGGCAGTAGATCACCTGACCTACCGGTAGCGTGTGCCGCGAAATTTGAATTTCTGTCGGGGACGACGGAGTCTATAGCTAAGTATATATCTGTCAGGTAAGTATGTATAAAACTTTATTGTATCATGACAATATCATGTTGTTTACCTGTCTATTTCAGTAGTAAGCTGTCTCTTACCCACCACCAATGGGTGCTAATCAGCTAAGTATATATCTGGCAGGGAAGTTGAATGTATAAAAATGATATTGTCATGATACAATAAAGTTTTATACATACTTACCTGACAGATATATACGATTAATAGCCCACCCAGCCTCCCCGCAGGAGACAGGTGGAAGAGAAGAAATCTGATTAGAAAACGGGAATGGTTCCTAGTCCTGCCACCCAGGGCAGGGCGGTAGATACCTGACCTACCGGTAGCGTGTGCCGCGAAATTTGAATTTCTGTCGGGGACGACGGAGTCTATAGCTAAGTATATATCTGTCAGGTAAGTATGTATAAAACTTTATTGTATCATGACAATATCATTTTGTTTTCTTGAAGGAAAAGAATTTAGAATGGAGATCGTTGTTCAGAATCCTACAAATACACTACGTATATTAACCTCGCGACATGATTCTGCTAAGCAGTTGAATTGTCCGAGGGGTAGGCGCATATCCTAGTTACTCTACGGATTACGACTTAGACGAGGAGTATTCTAATTGAACTGCAACTCGGGGTTGCCTGCAACCTCCCAGGAGCTTACAGTTTCAATTTTATATACTTATGGTTTTGTCACGAGAACACCATTTCAGCTTTTGTATTTACCGAAATTCGTTTTGCCTAAATATAATTGCTCGAGCATATCTTTTATGCTCGGTGGGTCTAGCCGAATGCATTCCTTCGTGGAAAGGATTACTTGTTGGCAACTCAGGATGACTAGTCAGCGACAGCTACTGCGTATTGAATTGCCCGAGGCAATTCAGTACCAGCTGCCGCTTCGAGATGCACGGTTGGTTATGTCTTTCTCCCCTGCTTTGATTGAATACCAACCGTATCTCTGCCCAACAATCACGGACATAAGTCTCTGATTAACGGGGATTCTCGCATACATGAATGACCATCTGCTGTGACGCTCGAATTCATCGCCTTCAATATTGCGAGAATTTACAAGATATCTCTTCGACTTTCATCTTTCTGTTTACCGCACGGTAACAGAATTCTGTAATAGTCTTTTGCTACATCGCACTGCGATAATGCGAATAATTTTTGCGGAATCTGAGTTTGTCCTCAAAATATCTCGTATTCGTAGGTGTGCAATTGTTCATTGTTCACCCCAGATTAGCAGATGTATTGAAAGACATCGCCTACTCCCAGACCTGCCAGCTTTACTTCCAAACATTCAGCCCATGAGAAGCAGTTCTTCAGGCGGCTCTCTCCTGTGTTTTCATTACTGAAGAACGCCCCGCTCTCATTGCAACTACGACTTCTCACCGGACAGCAATGAAATAGCGGTTAGCGTTTTCAGTCATTTGTAAGCACAGGTTCAGAATCTTGAGATTCCTTCTCTCGATTCAGTTGGAAGGCGTAGGTTGCATTCATTGCCTACCTTCGTCTTCAACGTCACATAGTGTTGTTTCTCCTTAGCTGAGATTCAACTACTATAAGAGTGTCTTGCCTTCAGGGACCTAGGTCTCTAGACGGCAATTGACTTTCGCCTTTTGAGGATATGCCTTAAGAGAATCATCACCTCGCCGTCCGGCATTGGTGACAAACAAATACATTATTTGTTTGGTCTCTCGGCATAACCCTTTAAAAGGCGAAGGTCACGTGACTTACTCGGATGCTTGGACAACTCGCCTCACTACCGATACCGAACCAGTCAATCGGCAGCTGTCAGAGCGGCCGAGTCAGTTATGAACTACGCTGTGGACTTAGTTCGGTTGTTACGGAGCAATCATTACTTCGTCTTAATAGCTTGTCACAGTACCCATACCATCGACACCCACCATGGAGTGTCGGTGTCCTATCCACTACCGAGAACTTCGCTGCATGGGGATAGGAGGATGCGAGACTTCGTGGCAAACGGACAGACCAGTATGGGTACTGGACATCACCGAAGTCGAGAAGAGGGATAGGTCATGCGACTAGTCCCTTCTTTTCCTCTGAGGAAACTGCATGATTTTTCCTGCAAAGTCAAGCATCCAGGGGATAGGGATCTGTGACGCTCGATTTCGTACCTAACTTTGTAGCAAAGACTCAGAACCCTTCGGTCCCTGACGATCGGGTAGTGCAGGTACTGAAGGCAGGGGTCTGGTCCAACCAGACCACATGCACCTCCTTCTACCTTCGGGCATTTCTTGTAGGCATAAAACAGTACGTTTTTGTTGGATTCCTGGTCATGTTGGGATCCCAGGTAATGAAGAAGCAGACCGAGAAGCAAAGAGTGCATGCTCCCAAGGAGAAATTGATACAATAGAGTCCCCCATTTTGATATTGGGAAAATCTGTATTCGTAACTATAAACAAAGAAAGTGGCAGGAGCGATGCTCATCTCCCCTTCTTGCTAATAATAAGTTAAAAACAATTAGACCTCAAGTAGGAATTTGGCAATCATCCTATCAAAGCGACAGGAGGACTGAAATTATATTAACAAGGTTGAGGATTGGTCACTGCCGAATGACACAGTTTTCTTCTTGATGGTGGTAGTGCTCCAGTGTGTGTTCACTGTGATAGCCCTTTGACAGTTGAGCACATTCTGGTTCACTGCACCAGGTATGTAAATGAGAGGCGGAATTACCATCTGAATGGTAAAACTATATCTGAAATTTTAGGAGACAACATGGATGTTGGCCCTGTTATGAGTTTTTTAAAGGCTTGTGGATTTTATAAGAATGTCTAGTAATTTTATTATTAGATATAATTAATTTTTATTTTAATTTTATTTTTACCATAAATGGTCATTTTACTTTTAATCCCACTAGAAACAATTTGGTGTCGATTTTACGTTTTAAACATTGATCATCAGAGTATCTATTTTAAACTCATATTTTTATATCATTCCCATTAAACTCATTACCACAGGTCCTTGGATCTTTTTCCTTGGGACCCGTGGTGGCTGCTCAACACATAGTGTAGCGAACCCAGACCCTCGCAGGCTGAACAGCATCGAGTCCTGGTGTGACCGTAAGAATGGATGAGTGATTGAGTGTGTGACTGGCTCCTCTTCCCATCTTTTTCTTCCCCTCTACCTGTGGGTAGAGGGACACGGTCGTCACCCTGCTGGATAAGGACGAGATGCAGGTGAGCTACTCAACAGAGCCCCATCCTATCCCTTTCACTACGGATAGGAGCGTATATCCACCATTTCCTCCAACAAGGGGGAGGAAGTGGATGCCAGCTTGAGACAAACCCATACTTTATGTTGCCTCTTGCAAACAGGAACAAGTTCTTGCTTGCTGGTACGAAGAGATACGCTTGCCTCTCTCTTAGTACTCGGCCCAGAGGTCTGACCATTGATCCTGCGGTGCACACCCGATCAATCGGACAGAGGCTTTGATCCCTCCCTCGTCTTACGACCAGGGAGGCATTCCAGGGGATGGACAGAGAACACCAGTCTGTTCATCAAAAGATCAGATTCCTCCCACCAAGAAGTGAGTCTTCCTATTGTTAAAGGACCGATGGTTTGTATTATGTATCGGAACAAATGACAATTTGTCGAAAATTGCATTTTTCCTAACAATACAAACCTGAGGTCCTTTACATATAGTCCCTCCTCATGCCACCCCTCACTCTGCGTATTTTGCATGGGCCAAAAGCAAAAGTGATTTGTTTACCTCCCAGTCACGCTGCGCGCAACTGCCGGACAAGCAGTTAACTACCGTTCTCCCCTTGTTCGAAGCTTACGACCGTTCCAGCTGCCGCTAGCTACTTCTTTCCTTTGTTGAAGGACCTCAGGTTTGTATAGTTAGGAGGAAAAATGCAATTTTCGACAAATTGTCATTTTTTTCATAAATTCACCATAAATCGAACATTTGTGCTAGAGACTTCCAATTTGTTGCAAAATGAAGGTAAATGCTTGAATATTACTAGAATATAAGCGTTTTAGCTTACAATTGCGTTTTTCGACCATTTCGGTAGAGTCATAGTTGACCGAAGGTTGAAATTTTGGCAATTATCGTTATTTATATGAAAATATCTCAAAACTGATAAAAGCTACAACCATGGGTTGTTTTTAGTTGTATTGTGCATGAAATTGCGTACATTTCCATATATAAAGCTTTATAGAACGGCTAATTTTAAAATGGTGCAAACATTACCACAATCGCATGTATGATTTTTTCCGGAAGAGTTACCGCGCGGACGTAAGGAAAAAGCTTTTTCATAAATTCACCTTAAATCGAAATATTGTGCTAGAGACTTCCAATTAGTTGCAAAATTAAGGTAAATGATTGAATATTACTAAAATATAAGAGTTTTAGCTTACAATTGCATTTTTTTACCATTTCGGTAGAGTAAAAGTTGACTGAAGGTTGAAATTTTGGCAATTATCGTTATTTATATGAAAATATCTCAAAACTGATAAAAGCTACAATCATGAGTATTTTATTGTTGTATTCTACATAAAAATGCGCACATTTTCATATATAATACTTCATGTAACGGCTAATTTACAATGGTACAAAAATTATGTCAAAGTGACAGAATAGTTTTTGAGATGTGTCACAGATACTTTTTAGTGCGGCAAGAAAGAAATTCGCGCTTGCGCGCCTGCATAACGATTGTAAACAAAACTACACCTTGATCTGTGAACTCCCAGCATCCCCCAAGGCGCGTGATTCAAAAGTTTTAGGCTGGTAGGCCTATAAGTATTTTTCCGCGAATTTTAAAAAAAACTTTTGTAAGTCGACGTAAAATACGTCCAGTCGGCATAAGAGGGTTAATCTTGAAAACTAAGCGTGCTGTGATTTAAAAAATATATATATTTTTTCCACTTAGGCACTCACTCCGAGACCCCCTAGGCATACGGGAGACGATTTTTATTATACCCCTTGGGGGTTTAAGGGTTAAGGGAATAAAGCTTTGCACCTCATAAACCGTGTACTCGTGTGCTGCCCATAACTGTTTGTGGAGTGAGCTCTTAGGAACCAGGAACCGCAATGTAGTTCAAGTGCATTTTGGAGTGAATTAAGACCAAAATGTTTATATGACAATCAAATAAGCACTGTGGAGTTTCAGTTGTGATGGCAGTGAGGATAAAACCACCAATTACAAGGTAAAAATGAATTTCGGTTTTCAAACCAATGACCCCTGGGTTTCATACTTTCACCAATATGGGCAACAAAATGTTGTTTTATTGTGCTAATTACAACTGCAACCTTGAGTAAGATCAATAAACGTTACATATATACGCTATCATTCTTCAAATGAGTGCTGGGAAAGATGGTGGCTTGGCTATTTTACGAACGACACCTCACGCGATTACCGCCATATTGGTTTTCAAAACTGCCTTGAAATCATATTTTACGAAGAGCTCACATGCTTATTTTAGTTCATATGGCGCTTTCATATATCACATTATGTTGACGAAACTTCAATCCTTTGATTGGTATGCTTAAAGATGTACGTAATTGTATTTTTGTTTCCCCAATTAAATATCGAGTGAATAAGGCTGAGCCACGCGATGATGATGGCTCCACTGCGGTGTTTCCCCCTACATCAATTAACTTATCTTATTATCGGGAGGCGTTAAATTCATGCTCAGCCCCGGAGAAATCAAGTAAAGCTTAGTCTTCGAAATTGGAATCATCGAAGTCTTCAGGAAAGACGATTCTTCTTCTCTTTTTGGCTGGGATGGCTAGATTTGGCTGGAACTGGCTACATACACCACTAAAGTCAGTGAGAAGGCCACTTTTCATCAAATACACAAGCAATGACCTTTCGTCATGGCATAAAATTACGAGATCGAGCATAGTCACTGGATTGGCAATGGCAAATTGCACGTGTGTGGGATACGAGGTGAAAGACGCGGACGTTGACATGCTGACTCACTGCAACATGTGTATTTTTTGTTGTATTCTACATGAAATTGCGCACATTTTCATATGTAATACTCCATGTAACAGCTAATTTAACACACTTACGCCGAAGGGGTATAATAAAAATTGTCTCCCATATGCCGTGGGGATCTCGGAGTGTGGGCGGAGGCGGAAAAAATATTTTTTTCAAAAATTCACATCGCGCTTAGTTTTCCAGATTAAGAGTTCATTTTTGGCTCCTTTTTTGTCATTGCCTGAAGTTTAGTATGCGACCATCAGAAATGAAAAAAAATATCATATATAAATTATGCGATATATGATAGCGCGAAAACAAAATTTCATATATAATTGTATTCAAATCGCGCTGTGAGCAAAACGGTTAAAGCTAACAAGTTAATTTTTTTTCATTGTATTGTACACTAAATTGCGATCAATTTGGTATATAACACATTGTAAAACTATCAAAGCAACACAGAGAAAATATTATCACAAAATGATGCATGAATTCGTAACGCGCTGATGTAAAAAAAATGTTTTTTTCAAAAGTTCACCATAAATCTAAATATTGTTCTAGAGACTTCCAATTTGTTTCAAAATGAAGATAAATGATTGAATATTACCATACTGTAAGAGTTTTAGCTTACAGTTGCAGTTTTCGACCATTTCGGACGAGTTAAAGTTGACAGAATGTCTATTTTTTTTTTTTTTATGTATTTATATGCAAATATTTTGAAAAGTGGGAAAGGTACAATCTTCAATTATTTTTTGTTGTATTGTACATGAAATTGCGCACATTTTCATATATAAAACTATGAAATGCCTAATATGAAACGGAGCAAATATTACGAGAATTCGACGTACGCATTTTGGAGATTTGCGGCGGAGAATCCACACGCGGAGTGAAGGAAAGTTTTTTTTTAAATTCACCATAAATCTAAATATTGTGCTAGAGACTTCAAATTTTTTCAAAATGAAGATAAATGACTGAATATTACTAGTCTGTAAGAGTTTTAGCTTACAATTGCGTTTTTTAACCATTTCGGTAGAGTCAAAGTTGACCGAATGTGGTTTTTTTTCTATTTATTGTGATTTATATGCAAATATTTCAAAAATGAGAAATGCTACAACCTTCAATTATTTATTTTGTATTCTACATAACATTGCACACATTTTCATATATAAAACTTGATGTAACGGCTAATTTTAAATGGTGCAAATATTGCGACAATCGCACGTATGATATTTTCGGAAGAGTTTCCGCACGGACGTAAGGGAAATGTTTTTTTTTTTTTTTTTTTCATAAATTCACTATAAATCGAAATATTGTGGTAGAGACTTCCAATTTGTTGCAAAGTGAAGGTAAATGATGGAATATTACTAGAATATAAGAGTTTTAGCTTACAATTGCGTTTTTCGACCATTTCGGTAGAGTCAAAGTTGACCGAAGGTTGAAATTTTGGCACATCGTTATATGAAAATATTTCAAAACTGATAAAAGCTACAATCATGAGTATTTTTTTGTTGTATTCTACATGAAATTGCGCACGTAACGGCTAATTTAAAATGGTGGAAAAATTATGTCAAAGTGACGAAATAATTTCTGAGATGTGTCACTGATACTTTTTAGTGCGCGCATGCGTAACGATTGTAAACAAAACAACGCCTTGATCCGTGAGCTCCCAGCATCCCCCAAGGTGCGTGATTCAAAAGTTTTCGCCTGGTAGGCCTATAAGTATTTTTCCGCGAATTTAGAAAAAAAAACTTTTAACGACGTACCATATGTCCAATCGGCACCTGACAGACAATTTATGTTGACGTTTAATACGTCCAATCGGCGTTAAAGGGTTAAAATGGTGCAAAAATTATGTCAAAGTGACGAAATCATTTCTGACATGTGTCACTGATACTATTTAGTGCGATAAGAAAGAAATTCACACTTGCGCGCCTGCGTAACGATTGTAAACAAAACAACGCCTTGATCCGTGAGCTCCTAGTATCCCCCAAGGCGCGTGATTCATAAGTTTTCGCCTGATAGGCCTATAAGTATTTTTCCGCGAATTAAAAAAAAAAAAAACTTTTTTATCGACGTACCATACGTCCAATCGGCAACCGACAGACAATTTATGTCGACTTTTAATACGTCCAATCGGCAAACCGAAAAAATTTTGTCGACTTTTAATACGTCCAATCGGCATTAAAGGGTTGATAATATATTCCTTCTTCAGAGACCTAAGAAAACGGTTGATTTTATCTTCAATTTTAAAAATATTATAGTAGTCAGGTGTCCCAATAAGTTAAGAGAAAACGACTGTTTTAATACCACGATTTTTAGGAAGAAACCTTTACTGGACTTGGTACCAACTTTTTTAGCTCCTGTTTTATGAATTTTAAGTCCAACTCTTTCTACCCTTCTCCACCGAGCACTTGGGTCCTTTTCCATAATGAAATAACTTTTTTAATTGACTTTTTTAATAATAACTGTTTCCCTGCTAAGCTAGTTTATAGGAAATTAGATCAACTACTACTGAAAAAACATTTCATTGTTAAACCAAAAGTTTTAACTGTCCCAAAAATGAAGTTCTATGCATGCTTTCCATTTACCCATGACATCAAATTTCACAAAAAGTTCACAGAAATCATTCAGGAACATTTTCATGCCATAGATGTAAAATTAGTCCCTAAGAAACCTTTCACCATCGGTTCCCTCTTTACCTCGAAGGAGCGATTATCGCCTTATATGTCCTCTGGTGTTATTTATAAATATACTTGCCCTGAATGTCAAACAGGGACCTATGTGGGATCCACCAGCAGCTTCCTTAAGGTGCGTATCGATTCTCATTGTGGCATAAGCTTCCGTACTGGCAGCAGGATTGCAAACCGGGATACACTCCAATATTAAAAATCACTCCAAAATGTGTAAAACAAATATTGATAATAAAGACTTTCTGTATTTTAGGCCATACCACCAACCCGCAGGAACTTGTTACGTATTCTAGAATCTCTTTATCAAACAACTTGTTTCATCGTTGAACACCCATACATCTTCCTCCCCTCTGTATTTGTCTTGACTTGTGTTGTTTATTTATGTTTTTATGTTTACGTTTAGTTTAACGCTGCCACTCCTCTAGGTCGGTCCTTAATTTCTTGTTCTGTAACTGTTCACTACTGCTTTCAATTTTTTTTCAATTTTTTTTATTTTATGTTCATTTATCTTTCATTTTATGTATGTCCTTTTAAATAATTTAATTTCCTTAATTTTAATGTGTATATTTTGTACACTTAGTAAGAACAATTTTTTTAGCTTTTGCATTTCTGAATTTTGAATTTTTAGTTTTGTTTTTACAATTTTACTAGGAATTTTATTTTCATTTTTAACAGCCTGATGATGTAATTAATTTGATAATTACGAAACGTCGCAATAAAGACAGCATGTACATCTGTGTGTGTCCTCTTCCCTTCATGGATGATTATTAATATGGATTGACTCCTGGCTCCTGGCAACTAAGCTCTCTCTCTCTCTCTCTCTCTCTCACTTATCTCTCTCTCTCTCTCTCTCTCTCTCTCTATCTCTCTCTCTCTTCTCTCTCTCTCTCCTCTATATATATATATATATATATTTTCTGGGCTCAGCTCGTGTCTGCCTATGAAAGGATCCTTAATATCATTCTTTCTATGTAAAATTAATCTAAAATTACCAGAGAAAAAACAAAATTAAGAAAATGTCCAGTAAAACTGACTCGCTCACTCTTAAAAAGAAGTGTCGGTATGGTAATAGGGGCGAGTGGGAACACTACCACGAGACATTCACCAATTAGAACTTCCAATCAGAATCCCACAAGAGAGAGCTGATACAACGGGTGATGCGGCGGCCGATACTACTACTACTAGAGGACGCCCACGGACAGCAGGCCCGATAGCGAACATCCTTAATCATTAGCACTAGCGTTCAGACGATTTTCATTTTTTCTGTGCTTGTGCCTTTTACGGGATTTCTTATCACCATCGTTATGGAACGTTCTGCCATCGCAACGGCTAAAGTTAAGTGCCTCATAAGTAACTGTTTTACTGTATTTTTGTCTTCCGGGAACCAGTATTTTCCTTCTAATAGGTCATATACGGTTTCCCGGTTGTCTCGTGGCGGCGCCATGCTGCCTCGTTAAGAATTCCCGGTCCTTCATACTGGGACTTCTTATACTTATGGGCTTACTATATTACGTTCATCGTTCTTACATCGGGTTTTAGCTAGATTAGCCCCTTTACCATTTCTCTTAGTTTGGTATTTAGGGCTATTATTATTGTTTCCAGCCCAGCATCCCGGCTCTTGCTCTTCATCGGTCTATCGCTGGCTACCGAGTTAGGCTTCTGTTCCTCGGCAACAGTTTGCCTCCTCTCCCCCTGGGCTTTCGTTTTCTTCTAACTAACAAAAGTGGCTATTTCCATCTTTACACGATGTAATTTTAATTTCTATTTAGGGTGTTAGGCTAGCCTTAGGTGCATGATCCCATGTATTGGTACAGCCTGGGTTCACCGTGGCCCCTCCCACGGTTGGTTGGTTGATCGCGGCTTAGGGCCACTTGCGGTCACGGGTTACCATCGCAACCTTTCCCTTACCCCCTTCCCTCCCTTACCAGGTATTATAGGGAGGGCGCGGGTGGGGACCCCTTGGTTGTCATGACAACCTCAGTTGCCTTCCTCCCTCTCTCTCTGAGGTGGCCAGGGGTTCCTCCCAGCGGGGGGTATAGGGCGACCACTCATAGGGTACCGAGTCTCCGAGCGGGTAGTTGTTGAGACGAGGAGTAGGCCACCCCCCCCCTCTCTCTCCCTCCCCGCCGTTACGCCGAGACCCTCCCCCCCCCTTCCCCAGTTGCTCAGCCACCTTCCTTTCTATAACGAACGGAGCCTTCCGTCGCAGCCGGGGCACCTTTGGTTATAGATTACTGGCTCCGCCAGCGTGCGGGCGGGGTGGTCACTACTAGTGGTCGGTTGCGCTTGCCTACTATATCCTTACATCTCTCCCCCGCTACGGAAGGGAGCTTGCGTTCTTATTACCCGGGCACTCTTCTAGTAGACGGGTGGAGAAAGGTTTGATATTATTATTATTTTAAGGATATACCCTAATTTTACGATGATTGTTTATTTTAATTATTATTCATATGTTTACCATCCCCGCCATTATTCGTCGTGGTTTCCTTTTACCACCACTCCTGGTTGGTTCTATCTCTTGTCTCCGCCGCCAGCGGAGCAATAGCCTAGGACAACCAACCAACCTTGTTACCACACGTATTATGGCGGCGGGGGGGCTGGTTTAATCTAACTTTATCGCTCCGGCACCAGCGGAGCAACTGTTAGGCTGTAAGTGTTCTCCTGATACTCATGTATCTTTCCACTTACAGGCTACCAACTGTCAGGTCCTGGGATGCAACACGACGTTGTACGACCCCTGCGGCCACGATGAGTGCAGGTCTCACGCTCCATGTGCCACGTCATTCAACGATATGATCGTCTGGCACCCGGAAGCCTGCGCCATCTGCTACGACCTAGTCAGTCAGCTGGTGGATGGGGGTAAGTCGATTATAGGCTTCTTTATCAATTTACTAACAACTCTTAGACATAAGTTTGTTACCCCGTTCCGCCATTAGAAGCTCATCTCGCCTTTTCTTTCAGGCTACTGGTGTGAGGGAGGTCGCCCTTGCTACCCTGAAAAGCGTGGGTGGGCGGCTCGGGAAGAACGCCGCCAAAAGGCCAGCCTTAGCTTATCCTTGACAAGAAGCTGGCCGTCCAGATCTTCCCTGCGGGCAAGTCAACAGGGTATGTTGACCCCTTGTCCGCAGCCCCTCTCATAGCCTCCATCCAGCAAGATCTACAGCAATCTTTTGGGGTCGTAGCCTCACAGGAGTCGGTCCCGGACGTCGCTACCTGGACCTCAACATCGAGCCTATGGCGGTAGGGGCAGAGGATTTGTTGGTTGAGGTAGGTGTGTCGGGCGCCCAAGGTCTTTCCTTGGGCGTTCCTGGATCTTCTCCTGTCCCTTCTTCAAGCGCTTCTTTCCAAGGCTTTGTGGGATCTGAGATCTACCCGCTCTCCCGCTCTCCCAAAGGTGAAGGGACAGAGAGAACCGAAGACTCTAACTAAGACGACTTATAAGAAGTCATCTTCGTCTTCTTCGGCTAGGAAGTCTTCGACTCTTACGCTGACGCGGTGAAGGCCAAGCCGAGCTCTTCTTACTCGAAGAGCTCTAGAAGCAAGGCTTCTAAGGAGAAGGCTCGCGCTCCCGCCGAGCCAATGCCTTCTCCGGCCTCCACCGCATCCACTCCGGTAACGCCGGTGGGAGGAGCGGGACACCCAGCACCTTTGATCCCACTGCTTTCTCAGCGTGTGATGCAACAGGTGGGCGAGATGGTTGGCTCGCAAGTCTCCGCCCTGGGGACGAAATTTGAGCAGATGTTCGCACAACTGTCGAGCACTCTGTCTCAATCAGGCCAGTCCATCCAAGATCTCTCTAACAGGGTTAGAGAGAATGAGGACCGAGTAGCTGGGCTCTCTCAGGTCCCCCTTCCAGTCTCCCCAGTGCCAAGTGCTGGTATTTTCCAGCTCCCGCCATACGACTCTCTGCCAGCTTTCTATATGGAGAAACCCATGGAGAGTAGCCGCCTACGCTCCATTTAAGGATGGTATGATTTCTATCCCGGAGTGTGGAACTCGAAGGATTGAGGACTTCGAGTTTTATCCTCCGGGTTTGACGCAGCCTTTCATCGGCTATGCTAGGCTGACCGTAGCGGCTCTTACTAGGGAAGACAAGATCTCTAGGGAGGATGTTCTCTACAGTAGGGATCATGCCCAACGGGAATGGGTCACTGCCTTGAGGGACTGGGAGTGCACAAACACCAAGCTCCAGGCCTATAAGAGTCCTTTCACTATTTTTGCGACGGAAGAGGAGGCTTCTCTTCCGTTCGCCACGAAAATAGTAGAGAGGACTCTTCAGGCAGTCCTCAAGGATGAGCCCATGCCACAGCTAAGGGAGGCGGAGTCTACTTCTCGCTCTTCCAGCTTTTGGAGAATTGTGGGAGAACTTGCCAGCCACGTTCACGCTTGGCAAGCTCAAGCCGGACTGCGCCATGGACCAGTTCGGCGAGAAGCTTCCAAGGCTGCCTGATTCCTTGATTCAGGCGGAGTTCGACGCGCGAACTAGGTTGGCAGGTCCTCAATTCACTGATAATAACGGAAATGGCTGCTCTCTCATATGCTACGGAACCTCTGTTTAAGATCTTGGCCAAATCCCAGCTTCAGACGGTTCAGACGGATGCTTTCGACTTCTTCCAAGCTAGGAGGAATTGCCGAAAGCACGTTCTGCAGGAGTGCACTATTAGGCACGAGCCTAATAGACTCCTGGCTTCTAGCATGTGGGGAGCGGATCTCTTCCCAGAGTCCGCTGTAAATGAAGTACACCACGAGGCTGCTAGGCTCAACCAGAGCCTTAGAGCTAGGTGGGGTATTTCATCCAAGAGGAAGCAAGAATCCGTCCCCACTGCTGGTAAGAAACCAAAGAAGTCTGGTAAAAGGTTCCAGCCTTACCAGAAACACCAGCAATTTGTTCAGGCCGTCCCGGTTACCCAACAGGGACAACCTGCTAGTTCTAAACAGAACCAGCCCATCCTCCTGCTGTCTCCTCAATCACAACCGTCGACCTCCTACGCACTCTCGCCGGCCTTCAACCCTACGTATGAAGGTCAGGGCTACCCTCCCTTTAACAAGCAACCGAGAGGTAGGGCGAGAGGCTACTTTCGCCAGCGTGGCGCAGGAAGGGCGACAAGGAGCAAGCAGTTCAGAGGAGGGCGTGGTGGTCAACCGCCCATCAACAATGAGGCTCCCCAGGTAGGAGGGAGGCTGTTCCTCTTCCGTCACATGGTGGGGGTTCAGCAATTGGGCACAGAGCATAGTGTCCAAAGGGTTGGGTTGGAGTTGGATCAAAGATCCTCCTCCAATCAAATCATTCCGCCAAATACCATCAAAGGAATTGACAGATTACGCGGAGGAACTCCTTCAGAAAGGAGCTATTGCGAGAGTCAAGCATCTAAAATTTCAAGGTCGCTTATTCAGCGTGCCAAAGAAAGGCTCAAACAAAAAAGAAGGGTAATCTTAGACTTGTCAAAGCTAAACTCTTTCATTCGTTGCGACAAGTTCAAGATGCTTACCCTCTCGCAAGTAAGGACCTTACTTCCCCGTGGAGCCGTCACATGCTCCATCGATCTTACAGACGCATACTATCATATCCCTATAGCCAGACACTTCCGCCCATTCCTAGGATTCAGGCTAGGAAATCAGACATTCTCATTCAAAGTGATGCCCTTCGGTCTGAATGTAGCCCCCAGGGTATTCACGAAAATAGCAGAAGTGGTTGTGCAGCAATTGAGAACTCAGGGAATCATGGTAGCAGCATACCTCGACGATTGGTTGATCTGGGCACCAACTGTCGAGGAATGTCTCAAAGCCACCAAAAAGGTAGTTCACTTTCTGGAACATCTGGGGTTCCAGATAAACAAAACGAAATCCAGACTTACCCCGGAGTCTCGTTTTTCAGTGGCTGGGAATCCAATGGGATTTGTCTTCCCACAATCTGTCAATTCCAGTGGCCAAACGGAAGGAAATAGCAAAATCTGTCAGGCAATTTCTCAAATGCAAACAAACATCAAGGAGAAACCAGGAAAGAATCCTAGGGTCCCTTCAGTTTGCTTCGGTAACAGATATCCTCTGAAAGCAAGGCTAAAAGATATAAATCGAGTTTGGCGATCGAGAGCAAACACCAAATCTCGAGACAAGTTGTCAGTAATTCCACAGATCCTTCGCAATCAAACTCCGCCTGGTCAAAAGTAAAGAACTTAGCCAAGCGGGTACCCCTTCAATATCCCCTTCCAGTGTTAACAATCACACGGATGCCCTCCCTGTCCGGGTGGGGGGGATATTCTCAGTTCAAACAGGTTTAGGGGGACTTGGTCAGTTTAATTTCGCCAGCTCCACATAAATGTTCTGGGGAAGCAATGGCAGTATTTTCTACCTTGAAGAGACTGCTTCCCCCGAAAAAAAGTCTCATCTAAGGCTAGTTTTGGACGTGCAGTGGTAGTCATTGCATCAACAGGGGAGGGTCCAAATCAAGCATGTGAACCATGTCATGTAGCAATCTTTGCCCTAGCAAACAAACACAAAGGCATCTGTCCGCCACTCACCTGGCGGGAGGTAAGAAATGTGATAGCAGACGCTTTGTCCCGGTTCAGTTACCTCTGGAAATCAGAATTGGTCCTAGACGACGGGTCATTCCAGTGGATATGCCGGGAGAGTCCCAGGTCTCCAAGTAGATCTCTTTCGCCTCACAAGCGAAACCACAAGCTCCCTTGCTATGTGGCCCCAACTGGACCCTCTGGCTTATGCCACGGACGCCCTGTCGTTAGATGGGATCAGTGGAGAAAAATTTATGTTTTCCTCCAGTGAATCTTCTCTTGAAAGTCTTAAGCAAGCTGAAGGAATTTCAAAGGAATAGTAGCTCTGATTTGCACGGACTGGCCCAAGAGCAACTGGTATCCTCTTCTGGAATTGGAGTCTCCGACCTCAACGGATTCCCAATCCCAAGCTGTCACAAATCAGTACAATGAGGACTGTGTTCGCTTCCTCAGGAATTCTTAGACCCCTAACTTTATGGACTTCATGAGTTTGCGGCTAATAAAGATGCTAATATTGATCCACAAAATATTCTCTTCTAGAATCAGATAAGAGAGAGTCAACCATTAGACAATATGACTCAGCTGTAAAAATTAGCATCCTTCCTGAAAGAATCAAACACTACAACCATGACAGTAATCTAGCTATATCCTTTTTCAGATCCTTGTTTGAAAAAGGTTTAGCAGCTAGCACTATTACTACTCATAAATCGGCTTTGAAGAAGATCTTTCAGTTAGGTTTTCAAGATAGATCTGACTGAATCTTACTTCACGTCTATTCCTAAAGCCCTGTGCTAGACTTAGCCCTTCTCAAAGGCCTACTGACAGTTTCATGGTCTTAAATGATGTCCTCAAACTAGCTTCAGATACTGACAACTCGTCTTGTACAAATCATAATGCTTCTTAGAAAGACATATCTTATTAAGCCTAGCTTCAGGAGCTAGAATTCAGAACTGTCGGCTCTATCCAGAGGATGTCGGGTCATGTGGAATTCCTCCCTCAGGAGAAGTTGCTGCTCCGCTCTGGATCGTAGCTTTTTAGCGAAAAATGAGGATCCTCTGCAAGGTGGGGCCCCTTGGAAAGTCATCCCACTTC
>NC_087201.1:36401885-36416885 GCF_015104395.2 Macrobrachium nipponense | reverse complement strand
ACGTTCCAGGGTTATGATGCTGATCTGGGGGCAAAAAACCGTATTGACTCCAAAAAATCGCAAAATAATCAGGTTTTGAGGTTTTAATGAAAAATGGAATTTACATAGATTTTAATAAACCCCAAAACCATTTAAAGAAGGTTTTGTTAGGGTTTTTGAACAATTTTCTGGCTTACGACAATTTTCTGCTAACGACGGCGCCTCAAGAATGGAACCCCGTGTAAGCCAGGACTGAGTGTATATATATATGTATATATATATATATATATATATATAAATATATAATATATAAAAATTTATATATACATTTAAATGTCATAAATAAATATGATAAATATATGTGTGGGTGGTGGGGGTGTAGGGTAGGATGTAAATAATCTGCATGAAGAATATATTTTATCTTTTTGTAAATAAATATAAATTTGTTTCATTTTTTCATTTCACTTATTAATAAGCTAACCACGTCCATTTAACCCTTAAACGCCTATTGAATGTATTTTATGTTGACGAAAATTGTATGTCCTGTGCTTAATTGATGTAAAATACTTCAACGTAACAAGTTTTTTTTTTAAATATTCGCTGAAAAATAGTTATAGGCTTACTTGGCAAAAATTTTAAATCATGCACCTTGAGGGATGCTGGGAGTTCACAGATAAAGCTGTTGTTTGTTTACAAGTGTTACCCAGGAGCACATGTGGAATTCTTTCTTCTCGCACTAAAAAGCATCAGCGACACATCTCGGAAAAATTATTTTTGTCTCTTTGCGTAATTTTTGCACCTTTTTATATTAGCCTTTACATAGAGTTTTATATATGAAAATATGCGCAATTTCATGTACAATACAACAAAAAACAACCCATGGTTGTAGCTCTTATCAGTTTTGAGATTATTTTTTCATATAAATAAAGATAGTGCTAAAATTTCAACCTTTGGTAAAATTTGACTCGACCAAAGAAGTGGTCAAAAAACGCAATTGTAAGCTAAAACTCTTACATTATAGTAATATTCAAACATTTACCTTATGCAACAAATTGGAAGTCTCTAGCACAATATTTTGATGATCGGTGAATTTTTGAAAATAACTTTTTTTTTTTTTCTTTCTTTCTTTCTTTCTTTCGTTCGTCCACAAGGTAACTGCCGGAAAAATCAGACATTCTTTCGTCCAATTGTCATAATGTTAGCACCATTTTATATTAGCCGTTACATAAAGTTTTATATATGAAAATGTGCGTAATTTCATGTTGAATACAACCAAAAATAACTCATGGTTGTAGCTTTTATCAGTTTTGAAATATTTTCATATAAATAATGATAAGTGCCAAAATTTCAACCTTTGGTCAAATTTGACTCGACCAAAGAAGTGGTCGAAAAACGCAATTGTAAGCTAAAACTCTTACATTCTAGTAATATTCAAACATTTACCTTCATTTTGCAACAAATTGGAAGTCTCTAGCAGAATAGTTGTTTATTGTGAATTTTGTAAAAAAAACTTTTCCCTTACGTCCGCACAGTAACTATTCCGAAAAAATCAGAAATTCTATCGTCAGATTGTCGTAATTTCATGTAGAATACAACAAAAAACAACCCATGGTTGTAGCTTTTATCAGTTTAGATATATTTTCATATAAATAACGATAAGTGCCAAAATTTCAACCTTTGGTCAAATTTGACAAGACCAAAGAAATGGTCGAAAAACGCAATTGTAAGCTAAAACTCTTACATTCTAGTAATATTCAAACATTTACCTTCATTTTGCAACAAATTGGAAGCCTCTAGCAGAATATTTCAATTTATGGTGAATTTTTGAAAATAACTATTTTTCTTCTGTCCCACTGAGGTAACTCTGCCAAAAAAATCAGAAATTCTTTCGTCAGATTGTCGCAATGTTTGCACAGTTTTATATTAGCCGTTACATAAATTTTTATATATGAAAATGTGTGCAATTTCATGTAGAATACAACAAAAAACAACCCATGTTTGTAGCTTTTATCAGTTTTGAAATATTTTCATATAAATAACAAGTGCCAAAATTTCAACCTTCAGTCAACTTTGACTCTACCGAAATAGTCGAAAAACGCAGTTGTAAGCTAAAACTCTTATTCTAGTAATATTCAATCATTTACCTTCATTTTGCAACAAATTGGAAGTCTCTAGCACAATATTTCGATTTACGGTGAATTTTAGAAAAAAAAAAAAAATCCTTGCGTCTGCGCGGTAACTCTGCCGAAAAAATCAGAAATTCTCGTTCGAGTGTCGTAATGTTTGCACCGTTTTATATTAGCCGTTACATAAAGTTTTATATATGAAAATGTGCGCAATTTTATGTAGAATACAACAAAAAATAACTCGTGGTTGTAGCTTTTATCAGTTTTGGAATATTTTCATATAAATCACGATAAATAGAAAAAATTCGACCTTTGGTCAACTTTAACTCAATCGAAATGGTCAAAAACTGCAATTGTAAGCTACAACACTTACATTATAGTAATATTCAATCAATTACCTTCATTTTGCAACAAACGGGAAGTCTCAAGCACAATATTTCGATTTTTGGTGAATTTTTGAAAAACTTTTTTATGTCCGAGTTACGAATTTATTCATCATATTGTGATAATATTTTCTCTGTGTTGCTTTGATCATTTTACAATTGGTTATATACCAAAATCATCACAATATAGTGTACAATACAACAACAAAATTATTAACTCATTAGTTTGTTCATGAAACTTACCTGACAGATATATATATAGCTGTATTCTCCGAAGTCCGACAGAATTTCAAAACTCGCGGCACACGCAGTGGGCGGCCAGGTTGGTAGTACCCATTCGCCGCTGGGAGGCGGATATCAGGAACCATTCCCATTTTCTATTCATATTTTTTTTCTGTCGCCGGTCGGTAAACACCTGTTTACAGACCTCCGCCCAGGATTTTTGGATTTGACTCCTTCTAAGTATCTGGATTGACTTTTGGTTTTTGACTCTGGATTGTTGGATTGGCATATGCGATAGTGGACTGTTTTTTTATTTTGGATTGGCTTTTCTGTGAACGTGATGTCGGGATCAAGTTCAGTTAGCTTCAGAGTGTGTGTGAGGAGTGATTGCAAGGTGAGGCTACCGAAATCATCGGTAGACCCCCACACAGTATGTATGGGGTGTAGGGGGCATGTTTGTTTGTTGGATGATCGATGCATTGAATGCAAAAGTTTGACTGATGATGGATGGAAGGTGTATGAGTCCTATCGGCGTAAGTTGGAGCGCGATAGGATCAGGAGGTCTTCCTCCAAGAGCGGTTCTACGAAAGGTAAGGGAAGTAACATTTCTCCTATTTTAACACCAGTAGAATTTGCTTCACCTAATCCTGTGTTGTTGCCTGAGGGCCCTAGGTTCTGTGTCTGGAGAAAGGTAATGCCTTTCTCTGATTCTAGAGTCGTTATGCACTTCTAGAGTCCAAGTAAAGTGTGTGATCGTGCCCTAGTGTTGTGGAGGGGGCGTCAGATCGGCCCCATAATGCCTCTAGGCCTAGACCTCTATCGGACTCCCAGGACGTGGGGAGTGGGTATGTTGAAAGCCGCAAGAGGGTTACGGGGGCTCCCCACCGATCTGGCGTCCCTTCGGCAGGACCTGTTGTTAGTTCCCAGGCTGCCAAGGAGCGTGCTCAGGCTCGCATCCTTAAGGACTGTTTTTCGTCCTCCGAGGCGCCCTCCCCGCGCAAGGGGTGGAGCGCTCGGAGAGACTCGCGTCCGTTGAAAAGGACTTTTCCGAGGGAGGACGCTTTACGTCCCACCCCTCTCTCCGTTATCGTTGCGGTCTTCTCCTGCGTCGTATGACGCGTTTCCTCCACAGAAGAGAGGTAGGACGTCGTCCGAGGACGACGCTGAGAGGCGTTCTCTCACGCCTGGAGAGGCAGGTTGCTGTACCTGTGAGAAGGAAGGAGGCGTCCCCTCGCCCCTCGTCTTCTCGCAGGCTCAGCCCTTCACCTCCTCTTGTTTCTTCGCCAACGAAGAATATTCTTGTGTCTCTTCAAGACAATTGTCGGCTTTAATGGCTCAGAAGACTCGCCCAGCAGCAGTTGAGCCTAAACGTAGGAAGGACGCCAGACTGCCTGTCAAGAGGAACGAGGCAGTCCCCTTCTCCGTCTCCTCGTTCGTCTCTGTCTCCGCTTGCTTCTCCTTCGGAGCTTCCTCGTTCTCGTTCTACGGGTAGGAAGTCTCGTGGACAGGACGC
Organism: Macrobrachium nipponense; assembly: GCF_015104395.2. Taxonomy (NCBI): domain Eukaryota; kingdom Metazoa; phylum Arthropoda; class Malacostraca; order Decapoda; family Palaemonidae; genus Macrobrachium; species Macrobrachium nipponense. The sequence goes on along the minus strand of NC_087201.1, from coordinate 36,412,662 downwards.
TTTTCTTCCCTCTCGACGTCCTGATCAGCCCGCGCGTCAGGACGCCTTTGAGGACGCTCGGCAGGACGCCTTGGAGGACGCTCGGCAGGACGCTTTTGAAGACGCTCGTCGGGATGTTTTGCTAGACGCTTTGCCTGTTGAGAAGGCTTTCGAGAGCGCCCAGAAGGACGCTTTGAAAGCGAAAGCTGGACGCTTGAGCGGAAAGCGTAAGGACGCTCCTCTAGAGCGAGTAAGAGTAGCCTCTCTTGACGCTCAGCGCGGTCAAGACGCTCTTCGTTCTTCGAGCTCTAAGGATCGACAGAAGGTCGGTCGCTTTGAAGAAGCCGATATCAGTAATCCTCGAAAGCCTTTGTTGAAGGCTAGACCTGTTGGGCACACGCCCTCTCCAGAGGTGCAATCTCCTTTGCCTCTTAGGGAGGAAGGAGAGCTTAGTAGTCCGGAGGACTCAGTGGAGGAGGGAACAGCCTTCAGTTTCGTCTGTGTCCGATTACAAGGTGCTGGTTCGACTGTTACGCTCTTCTTTTGGAGAGAAGTTCCAGCCTGCAGCTCCCAAGTCTCCACCCTCTCAGTTTTCGTCATCTAAGTCGTGCAAGGTTCCGGAGTTTGTGGAAATGAAAACTTCTTTGTCCACTAAGAGAGCGTTCAAGAAGTTGCAGGATTGGATGGAACGTCGGAAGGATCAGGGCAAGTCGACTTTCGCCCTTCCTCCTTCAAGACTCAGTGGGAAAGGCGGCATCTGGTATGAGACCAAAGGAGAAGTAGGAGTTAAGATCCCGTCGTCTTCCCAAGGGGACTTTGCTAGTCTGGTCGATGCACAGAAGAGGTCTCTTTTATCGACCGCTAAGATTTCGTGGACGCCAACGGAGATTGACCATCACATGAAAGGTCTGTTAAGGACGCTTGAGGTCTTTAACTTTCTAGACTGGTGCTTGGGAGTCCTGGATCTTCAATCTAGGAGTCCTGACTCGTTGAGTCTGGGGGAGCTGTCCAATGTGTTATCCTGCATGGACAAGGCCGTCAGGGATGGTTCGGAGGAGTTAGTGTCTCATTTCGGCACTGCTTTTCTCAAGAAGAGAGCGCTTTTCTGCAACTTTACAGCTAGGTCTGTTTCTACATCGCAGAAAGCGGAGCTTCTCTTTGCGCCTCTTTTGAGCCATCTCTTCCCCCAGGCTATGGTAAAGGACCTGGCAGTGAGCCTACAGGAGAAGGCTACCCAGGACCTCTTAGCCCAGTCTTCAAGACGTCCCGCAGTCCCTACCACGTCGTCTTTTGGACGACCACCTAGGAAGGTTAAACCCTTTCGTGGCGCTCCTCCCTCGAGAGCTGCTTCTCGAGGAGAGGGCTTGGCAAGAGGAAGAGGTTCCTTCAAACCTAAATCCTCTAAGTGAGAATCAAGTCCTTCAGATGCCGGTCGGAGCCAGGCTAAAGTTCTTTGCGGGGGCGTGGAGAGAGAGAGATACAGATGCGTGGTCCCTCAAGATAGTGGAACAGGGGTATAAAATCCCCTTTTTGGACCCTCCTCCTCTATCCACAACTCCCAGAGATCTTTCCCCGTCATACCAAGGGGAGAAACGTCGGATTCTTTTAGATCTTTTAGATCAAATGATCAAGAAAAGAGCGGTGGAACAGGTCTTAGACCTGGGGTCACCAGGATATTACAACAGGCTTTTCCTGGTACCAAAGCAGTCGTCGGGGTGGCGTCCAGTCTTGGACGTAAGGAGGCTGAATCTTTTCATAGAAAAGAAAAATTCAAGATGGAAACGCCTCAGTCGGTTCTAGGAGCCTAAGACCGGGCGACTGGATGGTGTCCCTTGGACCTACAGGACGCATACTTTCACGTGCCTATCCACCCTCTTTCAAGAAAGTTTCTGAAGTTTGTGCTAAAGGGCAAAGTTTGGCATTCCGAGCCCTTTGTTTCGGTTTAAGCACGGCTCCGATGGTATTTACCATGCTCATGAAGAAACGTAGCGAGATGGTTACATTCTGCAGGAATAAAGAGTGTCCCTGTATCTCGACGATTGGCTTATCAGAGCATCGTCAGAAGAAAGGTGTCTGAAGGACCTTCACTTCACGTTAGCCTTGGCGAGGTCCCTGGGACTTCTGGTCAACCTCGAAAAGTCGCATCTGACCCCAACACAGTCCATCGTGTATCTGGGGATTCAGATGGATTCAGTGGCTTTTCGAGCGTTTCCGTGCCCAGGAACGACAGCTGCAAGACTTAGAGAGAGTTTCGGCCTTCCGGTGGGGAAGGAAGCTTGCTCGGCGAGGGAGTGGATGAGTCTGCTGGGGACCATTTCCTCGCTGGAAAAGTTTGTTTCCCTGGGGAAGACTACACCTCAGGCCTCTCCAGTTTTTTCTTGGTTCAGAAGAATGGAGAGTCAAGAGGATCTGGATGCGACCTTTATGATCACCAAATCGGTGAAGAACCATCTAAGATGGTGGTTAGATCCTCGGAAGTTTCGAGAGGGGTTTGTCCCTAAAGCTTCTGAGCCCCGACCTAGTGTTGTTTTCCGACGCCTCGGTGTCGGGATGGGGAGCAACACTAGGAGGGGAAGAAGTGTCAGGCACCTGGAGGGGGGAACAGGTGTCCTGGCACATCAATGTGAAGGAACTAGCGGCGGTTTTCCTGGCGCTACAGTTCTTCCAGCAAAAGGTTGCAGAAAAAGTTGTCCAAGTCAACTCGGACAACACCACGGCCCTTGCGTACCTAAAGAATCATCAGGGAGGTACACACTCCCGTTCCTCTATTTTACTTAGCGAGGAGATTAAATGCTGTGGCAGAAGCGAGACGAATCAGGATCCTGACGAGATTTATCGCAGGAGTCCAGAACGTCAGGGCAGACCTTCTCAGCCGACAGGATCAGATCCTGCCGACGGAATGGACGTTGCACCAGGACGTCTGTCGAGAGCTATGGAGACTGTGGGGACGTCCTTTAGTCGACCTATTTGCGACGTCGAGGACGAAGAGGTTGCCTCTTTATTGCTCCCCTGTGTTGGATCCGGGAGCAGTCGCTATAGACGCTCTGCTCTGGGACTGGACGAACCTGGACCTGTATGCCTTCCCGCCATTCAAGATCATGGGGGAAGTCATAAGGAAGTTCGCGGCATCGGAGGGGACGAGGTTGGACCCTTGATCGCCCCGATGTGGCCCGCGAAGGAATGGTTCACGGAGGTAATAAAGTCCTTCATCATAGACTTTCCGAGGACATTGCCCTGGAGGAAAGATCTATCAGACAGCCCCACTTCGCAAGATATCACCGAAACCTCTCCGCTCTGGGTCTGACTGCGTTCAGACTATCGAAAAGTTGGCCAAAGCGAGAGGTTTTCTAAAGCAGCTGCGAAAGCGATCGCCAACGCAAGGAGGACTTCCTCGAGAGCTGTTTACCAGTCGAAGTGGGGCTTCCTTCAGGGCATGGTGTAGAAAGGAGGGAATTCTCTTCACTACCTCTGTGAGCCAGATAGCCGATTTCCTGCTATTTTTAAGAAATGTGCACGAAGCTGGCAGTCCCGACATCAAGGGATATAAGAGTATGTTGTCAGCAGTCTTCCGACACAGAGGCCTAGACCTTAACTGACAACAGAGATCTTCACGATCTCTTGAGATCATTTGAGACTACCAAGATACCTCAGGCGAGGCCTCCTTCTTGGAACTTAGATTTAGTCCTTAGACTTGATGTCGAGTCCTTTCGAGCCTCTCCATGAAGCGTCTCTTAGGAACTTGACGAAGAAGGCTCTTTTCCTAACTGCTCTGGCGACGGCGAAGAGAGTTAGCGAAATTCAAGCCATTTGTAAGCGAGTGGGCTTCAAAGGTGACAATGCTGTCTGCTCTTTGAGTCCCACTTTCTTAGCAAAAAATGAAAACCCGTCTAACCCTTGGCCAAGGAGCTTTGAAACCTGAGAGAGTCCTGTGCCCTGTCAGGGCTCTAAAGTTTTATGTTCACAAGACAAAGGAGGTACGAGGCCCCTCAGATAATCTGTGGGTTGTTCGGTAAACGGCGATATACCATTATCCAAGAAGCTTGGCGTTCTTTCTGAGGGACGTGATTAAAGAGGCTCATTTCGTCTTTACCAGAAGACCGATTTGAGCCTCTTGCGAGTGAAAGCTCACGAGGTCAGAGCTGTCGCAACCTCGCTTGCCTTCCAAAGGAACATGTCGATCAAGGACATCCTTGACGCCACCTTTTGGAGGAGCAATTCAGTATTCGCCTCACACTACTTGAGAGATGTGAGAACGATATACGAGGACTGTTGTTCTCTTGGGCCATACGTTTCTGCAGACACAGTCTTGGGGGCTGAAGGTAGCTCTCTCCCTATCCCTTAGTTAGGTTTAGGTTAGGTAGTTTTAGTTGTGTGTTTTGGTTGTGGTGAGTCTTTGGTGAAGACCTCCCATCTCTTAGCTTAGTGTTCAGGGGGTCTTGGATAGTTGGTCAGGTGGTGGTCAGTTGCTTCGTTGCCCTCATATGTATGGCTCGATGCTCTTGTCACGTTGAGGTCACGTCCCCGTTGACAGAGCATCCAGAGCGCACCAGCACTACAGGTCTCCACCCTGGGCTGGCAACTCTGATTAAAGCACAAGCAGGCTTAAGTGACAGTAATCACAGAGTCTACTTTGCTAACAGGTGAGGAACCAAGCTGTACATCATCTACTTAATTTAAGTTTCCTACAAATCCTATTCTGTCTCTTCCCACATCCGAAGTGGGATTCAGCTATATATATATCTTGTCAGGTAAGTTTCATGAAACAAAATGTTATTGTTATAATACAATTAAGTTTGTTCATACTTACCTGGCAGATATATATAATTAAGTGCCCACCCACCTCCCCTCAGGAGACAGTGGCACTGATAAAATATGAATAGAAAATGGGAATGGTTCCTGATATCCGCCTCCCAGCGGCGGGAATGGGTACTACCACCTGGCCGCCCACTGCGTGTGCCGCGATTTTGAAATTCTGTCGGACTTCGGGAGAATACAAGCTGATATATATATCTGCCAGGGTAAGTATTGAACAAACTTAATTTGTATTATAACAATAACATTTTTAACCAATTCTGCTTCACGGTGCGATTTGTATACAATTACATGTGAAAAAAAATTTTTTGCGCTGTCATATATTCCAATATTTATATATGATGATAATTTTTTCATTTCTGATGGTTGCATACTAAACTTCAAGCAATGACAAAAAAAAGGAGCCAAAAATGAACATTTAACCTTGAGAACTAAGCATGCTGTGATTTTTTGAAAAAACTTTTTTTCCGCTTCGGTGCTCACTCCCGAACGCAGCCAGCATACAAGAGACACTTTCGGAAATACCGGCTCAGCGTTTAAGGGTTAACAAGATAATTTTAAAAATGCACGATTCTTTGTGTATTGTAGATGAAGAGCAATCAGCTGACGAAGTACAACTGGCAACTAATTCTTTTTTACATTCGGGAAATGTACGTTGTGCTGCTTATAGCCTAGAACAGCCATAAATGTAGAAACAACATAACAGTAATAAAAGATTCTCAGATAAGTAAAACAGCTATTATATTTTCTGTGGAAAGACATGCTACTTTGTTGACTTCATTATTAGGAAATCCAGAGGATATGGTAGGCTTTGCCTACTCCCTAAAGTTAGCACTTTTCCAATATAGAAACCTAACAATAATAAAAGATTCTCAAGTAAGTAAAACAATATTTGTATTTATTGTCTGTTGTCGGGAAATTCAAAGCTTTGACTTAGCCTAGAGCCAAACTCTTGCATTTTAGTCCAGTAATTAAAGTGAAAAAATATGGTCAGGTCAGAAACAATAGCTTTATTTTATTTTCCAGCTGGATTCAACAGGAAATTAGGTCGACTATTCAGGATAGAAATTAAAATTTACCTCATCTGCTTCACTTGGGGTCTGAGGATCATTAGATTAATTTTGAAAGCTATGGTCAGCTGCAAGCAGGGGAAGGTTTCCCTTTCATCAGTTTATTACTATTAGAATCTACATCCATTAGTACATACAAATATTTTCGCAAATTGCAGAAACTAAAGGCATTAACATCACAAAACTGTGAATGGCGTGGTTGAGTTTTCTTCTTGATCCGCTTCCTTTTTCTCACCTAGGTTCTAATCCTTGGTATGGTTGGACGATTATATCCTTCTGTTCTCAAAAAATGGATTCAAAGGTCTTGAGAAGAAAATGTATCTTTAAATTACCAGGGAATCAGAAAGTTAAGTCGATGTATTTACGCGAAGATGGTGAATATGACCGATAGGTTTATATTGAGCATATATATATATATATATACACACACACACATATATACATATATATGTGTGTGTGTAGTACGTGTGTGGATATGTATTTAAGTATAATAGCCACGTCCAGAGTATTCAAAGCAGTTAGCACCGAAACGCTCCAATAAGTTCCAGTTTACAGAACATTGGTCTGTTAGTTTTATTTGTTAGTAACTGTTATCCAGGGTGAAGTGCTGAATTTAGTGTGTAGTCATTTACAAAGTCTTGCTATAATCCATTTCGGTCGTTGGGCTTATCTTGAAGATTTCTCCAAACTGTTTGCGTTATCATGTTGGGGCGAATTCGATCAGAACTCCGTTCTTGATCATGAATGCCCCGGCCTTTGTTTGTATTGACGCCAGCATCAGGGGCTAATTTGGGCCTCGAAATCGTTTTTTTGCTTTATTAATGGAAATAATTACGTCGACAGCGTCCGGAACGTAAACAACAATGCTGGTGGTGGATGAGGTTCAAATGGCCTGGTGATTTAGAAATGCCTCCCCCACCCCTGAAGAAAGGATCGAGATAAGCTCGGACTCCGAAGTAGATTTTCTGTCATTTGTGAAGTGACTTATAGATATGCGACCATTTATTGGGACGACCCGCGATCACATTTTTTTTCTCTTGATGTTCATTATGTGCGATGTAAACTGTGGTTCTACTTCATCGTGCAGTATTTATAAGCGTTGTGGTTTAATGGCCGGAACAACTTATGTTTGTTTTTCATGTTTCCATAACTTAACTTATATATCCTTATTTTTCATGTTTCCAAAATGAGATCATCTCCTTCCTGCTTTGATATATATATATATATATATATATATATATATATATATATATATATATATATATATATATATATATATATATATATATAGATGTATATATGTATATATATATATGTATATAGATTATTTGGGTGTGTACTATATATATATTACTAATATATTTATATATTATATTATAATAATATATATATATAAATATTATATAGATTATATAATTGATATAATATATATATATGTATAATAAGATGATGTGTGTGGACATCTTACTATATAGAATATATTATATTTTATATAGATAATATTATATATATACACAATAATATTAATACTAATATATATATATATATAATCTAGATATATAATTATATAATATATATACACAACATATATATATATAAATATATATATACTAATATATATATATATATATGTACACATATACATACAACACATTATATGCAGTTGTTAAGGTAAACAAAAAGCTTTTTTTTTTTTTTTTGGACAGAGAATGGTTCCAAGAGGACGTTACAAAAACCATTCTGTTCTCAAAAAAAGCTTTTGGGGTTGGGGGGATGCTTGCTATATATATTACACGTTGCTTCAGATTCTCAAGCCGTTTCTAAACCCCAAACCTCGAGTAGGCGCCCAGGTGGTGTAGACCAGATTAACAAAGAGAGGGGATGGTAAACCAGGCTTAGTTTGACAAAGGGAGAACTTGTGGAAGGATCACCAAATGTTTTTTAGCATGTGGACTGCGTAGCTGAAACTTTGAGAAGCAGGAGAGAAGGTAGAGATGGAAGCCCTGTTTTGTCCAAAGGGTTGGCTTGACGGCAGAAGGGCCGAGTGGAAAGAATCACGAGCTTATGAAAACTGTTTAACTAGGGGCTTTTCCATAACTGCAATTAAGTCATGTTATAAAACATTTCGGTTAACATCCCACAGGACGTCACAAACAGTTTGAGTCTTGAGGTTAACGTACTAAATCTAGGTAGTCGTAACCAGTGCTTCATATGAGTTATCCGGCATTTGGCCCAAAGATATGTTCGTTCTTCACTTATGTGGATGTTAAACTTATTTTCAACCATGTTTGTTTGGTGAAAAGTATTTAGGTGAATGCCGCCGGTGGTTTTTGAACAATGGTTCACTGTAGTGTGGTTGTGCCCCTGAACTATTAGTTTCAGGAAGGAGAAAACAGTGGATTTGCGGATAGGTGATCTGAATGCAAAAGTGGGTGGGTGGGAGTATAGGTGTGTTTTGAGGGCGGTCGAGTTTCAGGTTATGTGTTAAGAAAAGTTTGAAAAGTTGTGGGCTAACCTAATTGTTTCGCAATCAAGTAAAGCAAAAGGCTTGTTTTTTATTTGTGACAAAGAGGCTTTTGGTAGTTTATGTCATAAACTGCATTAAAAAAGTCTAATCTTTCAGGTTTTTTTTTCAGTCGTTGAATGCTAGTTTAACTGCATCAGTTTAGTAATTGCTGTTAAGATGGAAAATTAATACTTGTGACAAAATAAAACAAGTAAGATAGATTAACGTAGATAGGAGGGTCTACGGGAAGGAATTAAAGGTTTTATGTAAATAGACTTAAGCTGCCAAAAAGCACGGTTGTGAGGTTGGTATGGATACGAGAATAAAACCCTCCACTTCCGACAGTTCTTCCCTAATGAAATTCCATTTACGTTAACTAAATAACAAAATATTTTCGCAGACTTCCAACCTGTAACCTATGTATCCTTCCATATGGTTTTTACAAGTGCGGGAACAAAAAAGAAAAAAATTAAACCACGGTTATAAGCGCAAGTTGACTTTTAACAAATAAACGTTTTGAATACCCCATTCTTCAGCAGCCTAATCAAAACTTTCATGTACTTGTTCATGGACCTTAAGTAGGATGATGATATCGCTACACTTATTCTTCTTCTTTTTTTTTTTATTGAGTGTCAAGGAGGTAAGATGTACGAACTTAGGGCAGACATGTGCAGGGGCGGGAAGCATTGCTCAAAACAATCATATATGTGTGTATGCAATACACAGAAGGGCTTGGTACCTGGTATTTAATTCTGCATCTTTTTCAGTGGTTTTCTATTTATATATTTGTCACATGTAGTTTTGTTAATCATTAGCAAATATGTATACATACACATATGTATATATATACATATATAAATAAAGGCAAAATGATTTTACAGAGAACAACATAGTCAAAAGAAGGCTTAATATACTAACTGACACTACAAGATTAGCCATAAGGGCGATTTTCACTCTACAGAAAGGAGGAGCCGCCTGAGGCTAGCCACACCTTGAAGGATACATGCAGTAAACAAGTGATTCTTCCAGAAAACAGTACATTTTGAAAAAACACGGGAGCATATACAATTTAATATTATGAATTTTTACACACCCAAAAAAATTATTATTAATGAAAAGACGAAAGAAAATATAAATTTATACATTTCAAGCAAAAGAGAGAGAGAGAGAGAGAGAAGAGAGAGAGAGAGAGAGAGAGAGAGAGAGAGAGAGAGAGAGAAATAATAACTATATATAGTTGTTCATTTATTTTAAGGTCCTTCATAAACATCTTACAAATATATGGGTCCGAGAGAGAGAGAGAGAGAGAGAGAGAGAGAGAGAGAGAGAGAGAGAGAGAGAGAGAGAGAGAGAGAGAGAGAGAGAAATAATAACTATATACATGTGGGACTAATTTATTAGTTGTTCATTTATTTTAAGGTCCTTCATAAAACATCTTACAAATATAGGCGGGTCCAAATGTACATTCCCAGACTAAGATTTAGGTTGTTTTTGTTAATGATTTGTATAATTGCAGATTCCAGTAAATTTCTTGAAACATAATCATTAGATCTAGCAATTACCAATGTATCACCCCAATTAATAGAGTGAGATTTTTCACTCAGATTGATAAACAGTGCATTTGACTGACCAACGTAAAACGAAGGGCAATCCTTACAAGGAATTTTGTAAATGATGGTGTTATTTGTTACGGGGCTATTCTTAATTAGCATATCTTTAATAATGGTATTGTTATAAGAGAACACTACATTAACATTAAACGATTTAAATATTAATTTTATGGTTTCAAATCCACGAAAATAAGGTAAGCAAAGTACATTTTTAGGCATTTCTTTTCATTAATAGCAACATTATAAAACTTTTTGTGAGCTTTTTGATAACATAAATCAATTAAATGAGGTGGGTAGCAGAGATCGTTTCCTATCTTTTTTATGTATTCTATTTCTTGGACCAGATATTGTGGACTCGTGATACGCAAAGCGCGTAGTAACATAGAAGAAAAAATTGAAATTTTAATATTAAGATGGTGGCCAGAATAAAAATGTACATATGTTAAATTATTTGTGGGTTTTCTATAAATACTGAATTTGCATTGGAAAGATTCTCTATGTATTAATACATCTAGGAAAGGGATGACATTGTTATTTTCAATTTTAACAGAATAGGATGCACTAAATTATGTTATTTTCAATTTCAAACATGAATTTATGGATGGCACTAAATTATTCAATTTCAGTTTAGACAGTAAATCATTTACATCAATACCACCAGGTAAGATTAATAAGATATCATCGACATATCAGTACCATTTCAAGGGGATAAAGTGTGATATTCGGGATGTGTTTGTCTCTCAAAAAATTCCATATATGATAAGTTTGAAAGGAGAGGTGATAAAGGGTTACCCATGGCC
>NC_087201.1:36380853-36401385 GCF_015104395.2 Macrobrachium nipponense | reverse complement strand
GACAGAGGTAAGAGGGAAAGTAGTGCTGGTTCAAGCAGACAACACCACGGCTCTCTCTTACATAAAAAAAAACGGGGGGGCACACTCGTTCTCTCTGTGCGAGGCGGCGAGAGACCTACTCATTTGGGCGAAAGAGAACAAGGTTGTCTTGAGCACAAGATTTATTCAAGGCTCGAAGAATGTAAAGGCGGACATTCTCAGCAGGAGAGGACAAGTCCTCTCCACAGAGTGGACGTTACCTCCTCAAATATGCAAGAAGCTTTGGGGGATTTGGGGATGTCCTCAGTTGGATCTCTTCGCCACAAACAAGACAGCTCGTCTACCACTGTATTGCTCCCCAGTTCCAGACGAGGAGGCGTTTACAGTGGATGCCATGCCTTCTTCTGGACTGGTCAAATCTGGATCTGTATGCCTTCCACCTTTCAAAATGCTAAGATTAGTTCTGGCAAAGTTCAGAGGTCATCAGAACGTCAGGATGACTCTGATAGCCCCCTTTTTGGCCGGCCAGGGAATAGTTTCCGGATCTACTACTGCTGTTGACGGACTTTCCGAGAGAGTTACCGTTAAGGAAGGATCTACTCAGACAGCCCCACTTTCTGAGGTTCCATCACAACTTGTCCGCTCTTCGACTAGTCGCCTTGAGACTGTCGAGCATCTCCTCGAAAGAGAGGATTTTCAAAGAGAGCTTCAAGGCTATTGCTAGACCCAGAAGAGAATCCTCTGATCGAGTGTACCAAGCTAAGTGGGTCCAATTCAGAGCTTGGTGCAAAGAAGAAGGAATTTCGTCTTCTAAGACCTCTATAGCTCAGTTAGCTAACTTCCTTCTTTTTCTTCGTGAGAATAAGAAGCTTTCTACCCAGACGATTAGGGGTTATAGAGCTATGTTGTCTTCTGTGTTCAGACATCGAGGATTAGACATTTATAATAATCAAGACCTCTCAGACCTGATTCGTTCCTTTGATACGACCAAGGACAAAGGAGTCAAGAACAGTAGCTTGGAACCTGGATGTAGTTCTTAATGGCTGATGTCAGATAGATTCGAACCGATCTCCTCTAGTTCTTTTAGAGATCTGACCAGGAAGCACTTTTTCTTTGTGCTTTAGCATCTGCTAGAAGAATCAGTGAGCTGCATGCTATTGATAAGAGAGTTGGATTCGCTAAGGGCAATGCCATTTGCTTATCAATGCTGGGGTTTTTGGCTAAGATGAAAATCCCTCACGTCCTTGGCCTCGTTCTTTCTCTATAAAGAACATTTCGGAGTTAGTGGGGCCTAATGAGCCTGAATGTCTTCTCTGTCCAGTGAGAGCACTTAGACATTATGTGCAAAGGACCAAAGGTATAAGAGGTAAGAGTGATAACCTGTGGTGTTCAGTGAAAGATCCTTCTCGTCCTCTTTCTAAAAATGCGCTCTCCTTTTTAAGGAATTGATTTCTGAGGCACACGGACAATGTCAGGACTCAGATATCAAAGTGTTTAAAGTCAAAGCTCATGAATTAGAGCAGTGTCTACGTCTATGGCCTTTAGACGTATCTGTCTTTGGAAGACATTATTAAATCTACATATTGGAGAAGCAATTCTGTCTTCGCATCTCATTATCTGACAGATTTGCAAACCACATATGAAAATTGCAGTACATTGGGGCCATTCATTGTGACTGACACGGTATTGGGTGAGGGAGAGAGGATGTATCCCATCCTCACTAACTTTTCTCCTTGATTATGTTTTTTGTATTTTTAAGCTTGTCTGAAGATACAGGGAGTTTTTTGAGTATCTTTCAGTCTTTTAATGTCTGGTGTATTTCTTAAACGGTTGTGGTGATCCCTTGTTTTTCATTGTATTTTGTGATGATTTGTACTGCGCCCTGAGCAGGGGCATTATAGTCTTGTCCGTTACGGTCACGTCCTCAACGGCAAGTACTTATTATGTGTCCGACGCACAGATCCATAATACCTGTCGTACAATAAAGGCCAGCAGACTACAGAGGCAGTAACCACTGAGTCAGCGGTCTTTAAAGGTAAGGAACCTATATCTTCGGATAATTCCAACAGTTGTTATTTTAGCTGCCATTGTCCCACCACCTAAATGTGTCAATCAGCTATATGTAACCACCGGGTAAGTTATATAAGTGAAAATGACATTTTTATAATAATATAAAGTTTTTCACTTATACTTACCCGGTGGTTACATAACGAAGCCCGCCCTCCTCCCCTCATATGGACAGGTAGGCATGAAACTTCTGATTTATTGTTGGAATGGTTCCCGGTACCCGGTAGAGGGCGGGAGTAGAGGGATCACCTGTCAAACCATTAGCGCTACCGCGAATTTCAAATTCTGCCGTGACGTCAGGAGACGACAGCTATATGTAACCACCGGGTAAGTATAAGTGAAACTTTATATTATTATAAAAATGTCATTTTTCACCGGCAATTGATCTTCTTCACTGACTTTTGGTGACGTATCTGGATTGTTGGATTGGCATACGCTTTAGTGGACTGTTTTGTGGACTTGATTTGGATTTTTCTTAAAAATGTCTGACGCTGGAATGGTTGTGTGACGTTGTGTGAATGTAGGCTGTAAGGTGAGGTTGCCGAAAGCTTCGGTAGACCCTCACACCGTATGCAAGGGTTGCAGGGAGTATGAATGTTCTTTCACTAACACTTGCAAGGAATGTGAGAATTTGAGTGAGAGTGAGTGGAAGAATCTAACTAATTATTTGAAAAAGTTAGAGAGAAAGAGTGAGGAAAGCTTCTTCTAGAAGTTTAAGTAGTTCTAGATCGAATGAACTAATTCCTAGTTTGGGATCTTCCCAAATGGTAAGAATTGCTACTTCTCCTTCCTTTTCAGCCTCTTCTCCTATTGCAGATCCTGTAGATTCAGCGAAAGAACTTGCGGATCTAAAAGCAGCCTTCAAGATAATGGAAAAAAAAATGGCTGCCCTGCAAGGTAGGCTAGTGATGTTTACAGTGGCTAGTGATGTTACAGTGGACAGTGATGTGAGTGTCCCCAGTGTAGTGGAGGGGGCATCTGGTCGGCTCCACAACGCTCCCAGGTCTAGACCTCTTCCAAGCTCACATGCCCAGAGGAGAAGGAATGTCAAAAACCGAAAGGAGGTTGTGGAGAATCCCCACCGATCAGGTGTCCCTTCGGCAGTTTCTGTGACACCCCAGACTGCCAGGGATCGCTATTGTAAAAGCGTCCTGCGTGATTGTTTTTCATTGTCGGGATCTTCGTCTCCTAGACGTGATTGGAGGGATTCGGATCACTCGCGACCACTGAAGAGGAGTTGGAAGGCTCCGACTATTGACTCGAGCCCGGAACACTTCCCTGAGGAGTCTCCTTTGGAGGTTAAGAGGGCAAAAAGAGCCATTTTGTCACCCATAGTTAGAAGGAGTAAGGAGGTGGAGCCCATGGACTCCTCCCCTCCTCCTTCTCCTCCTCCCGAAGAGGATAAAGAAGAGGTTACTAAAAGGTTTCTGGTTTCCATGCAGGAACAGATATCGTCTTTGGTAGGAGTGCTTTCAAAGGAGCCTCCTCGAAGGAAAGACACTTCCCTTCCTATCAAAAGGTCCTCCAGACGTGTGGAGGTACCTGCCGCCAGGATCGATGCTCCTACTCGAGGTGAGGCTCCTAGGAAGAACGTGGAGTCAACCATACGTAAGGAGTTGTCTAAACGCAAGACTTATCAGTTGCGAGGAGCCGATCAGGCGTCTGGCACCAGCCAGGAGTGAAGAGTCACCCAGGAGGCAGGAGCCAAGAGCCAGGAGCGAAGTCTCCAGCAGCGGGGAGAGCAGGACGAAGTCTCCCAGCCAAGGCGAGCCGAGGCCAAGCGAAGTCTCCCAGCAGGCGGTGGGAGCCCAAGGCCAAGGACGAAGTCCCCGCCAGGCGCCAGACCAGGAGTGAGGAGTCACCCAGGCAGGAGTCAGGAGTCCAGGAGTCAGGAGTCAGGAGCCAGGAGTCGGAGTTCTTCCATGAGGCAAGATCCGAATAGACTCGTATCTGGAATTGATGACTCTTCTCCAAACAGAAGCTCCTCTCCTTCAGATCGTAGGAGGTCTTGGAAAGACTCTTCCTCCAAGCGAGAGCTTTCTCCTTCTTCGGATCGGGGTTTGGATGAGTTGTCTGATTTGGATGAGTTGTCTGATGACGAGCTTCCTACAAATGAGGGACTCTCAAACTACAAGACCTTAGCCTCCTTGTTACTGCAAGAGTTTGGAGACACTCTTAGTCCAGCCGCTCCTCCTTCTCCTCGTTCTCTGTTTTCGAGTACGACTACTGTGAAATCCTCGGCCTTCCTGAAAATGAAACCTGCGATTTCAATGAAAAAGGCCCTCCAATCTTTGGATTCTTGATGGGCACTAAGAAAGAGTTGGAAAGACAGTATTCTGCAGGCCTCCTTCCAAACTCCATGGAAAGAGAGTATTTGGTACGGGACAGGAGAGACTATGGGTCTTTCTCTTTCCTGCATCGGCAGACGCGGACTTTGCGCAATCTAGTGGATGCCTCACGACGACACTCTTTAGTCTCGGTCAGATCTACGTGGAGCATTTCAGAATTGAACCACTTTCTTAAGGGACTTTTCATCACTTTAGAAGTGTTCAATTTTCTGGATTGGTCTCTCGGAGTTCTGGCTAATAAGTCTAAAGACCCGGAATTTCTAAAAAAACCCAGAAATTCTCCATAGCGTCCTGTCTTGCATGGACAAGGCAGTACAAGCCGGTTTGACGGTTGGGAGAAGTTGCTTCCCTATTTGGTCCTGGTCTTCTAAAGAAGAGATCAGTTTATGGATCCCTTTTATCCAAAGCTGTTTCTCCGAGCCAGAGGACAGCGTTATTGTTCGCCCCTCTGTCAGATCATCTGTTTCCTTCTCAGTTAGTGAAAGATATATCTCGCTCGCTAAGATAAGAGAGGAAGGTCTTCCTTCAGGCCATTCAAGAAGGGAAAATGACTTTATGATCCTCCAAGCACCAGTAGGCTCCAGACTCCTGGATTTTGCAGGAGCCTGGGCAAAAAGGGGAGGCCGACCCTTGGTCAGTTTCAGTCCTTTGGAAAGGATACGTAATACCCCTTCGAGGACAGTCCTCCCCTAACCTCTACTCCTCGGGAACTGTCAGCGAGGTACAGAGACCCTGTAATGAGAAAATACTCTCCTTCAAATGGTAGAGCAAATGTGGGAAAAGGAGGCCATCGAACTTGTGCAGGATCCACACTCCCGGGATTTTACAATCGCCTATTTCTAGTACCAAAGGCATCGGGGGGTGGAGACCAGTACTGGACGTAAGCGCTCTGAACCGCTTTGTTCAGAAAAAGAGTTCCGTATGGAAACGTCCGCCTCAGTAATGTCAGCTCTTTGTCCAGGAGATTGGATGGTCTCTCTTGGACTTGCAAGATGCATATTTCCACGTTCCCATCACCACTTGTCAAAGAAATATCTTCGATTTATGATAGGAGGCAAGATTTTTCAGTTCAGGGCTCTGTGTTTCGGCCTGTCTACAGCTCCACAGGTCTTCACCAACCTGATGGCGAATGTAGCGAGATGGCTTCACCTAGAGGGAATAAACATCTCCCTCTACTTAGACGACTGGCTGATCAGGGCCAAGTCGGAGATTCAGTGCTTGGAGGACTTATTGATAACAAGAAAGATGATAGAATCGCTGGTATTACTCGTGAACCTCGAGAAGTCGCAACTGATCCCCAGCCAGAACTTGGTCTATCTGGGGATTCAGATGGATTTTCGGGGTTTTTTTGGTTTTCGGGTATTTGCTTCGCGAGAGAGAGAATCATCGAGGTTTGTCAAGAATCTCGAGCTTCTTAGAGAGAGAGAGAGCAGTTCAGCGAGGGATTATCTGAGCCTTTTAGGGACTCTGTCCTCACTAGAAAAGTTCTTCTCTCTGGGGAGGCTTCACCTTCGCCCTCTTCAGTTTTTCCTGAAAGAGGAGGTTGGAGTTGGAAGACTGGGACAACTCAGACACTTTCCCCGATTCCACAAGAGATAAAAAAATCACTTAAAGTGGTGGATCCTTCCTCTTCAGAAGAACGAAGGCGTGTCACTTGCCCTGCAGAACTTAAGCCAAGTGTTATTTTCCGATTTGTGCAAGGGATAAAAAATGTGAGAGCGGACGACTAAGCAGGAGGAATCAGGTCCTTCCACAGAGTGGACTCTACACACAGAAGTGTGCCGAAGTCTGTGGTCCCTGTGGGGGAGCCTCACATAGACCTGTTTGCTACGTTTTCCTCTCCAAAAGAGTAGAGATCTTTTGCTCTCTAGTGGAAGATCCAAGAGCCTTTACAATAGACGCGTTTTCTCTAGATTGGTCGGGCCTAGACGCCTACGCCTTTCCCCCGTTCAAGATCCTGGGGGAAGTACTCAGAAATTCGTAGCTTCAAAGGGCACGAAGTTGACCCTAATAGCCCCATTTTGGCCAGCCCAAGAATGGTTCACGGAGGTACTGGAGTGATAGTGGACTTCCCAGATCTCTACCAAGCAGAGCAGATCTACTACAGACCACCCCACTTCGAGAGGTTTCATCACAACCTCCCCGGTCTCGCTCTGACTGCCTTTCGACTATCGAAAGACTTGTCAGAGCGAGGGTTTTTCTCGCAAGGCTGCAGGCGCTATCGCTCGAGCCCTCAGATCTTCAACGAGAAGAGTATACCAATCGAAGTGGGAAGTCTTTAGGAGGTGGTGTAAGAGTAAGAAGCTGTCCTCCTCCAGTACCTTTATAGTTAACATTGCCGATTTCCTCCTTTTTCTGAGAGAGGAATCGCACCTTTCCGTGTCGACAATCAAAGGATACAGAAGCATGCTGTCTTCAGTATTCAGGAATCGAGGGCTAGAGTTGCAGAGAAACAAGGATCTACATGATTTGATTCGGTCCTTTGAAACTCAAAATCAGCATCTCCTAGAACACCTAGTTGGAATCTGGACGTGGTCCTGAAATTCCTTACCTCAGATAAATTCGAGCCTCTACATCTGGCTTCCTTCCGCGATGTCACTAGGAAATGCTTATTCCTGTTGTCTCTCGCGACGGCCAAGAGGACGAGCGAATTGCACGCTCTGGACTCCACAGTGGGATTCAAGGAGAATGCGGCTATCTGTTCGTTCCAGACATTGTTTCTGGCGAAAAACGAACCCATCAAAACCTTGGCCCAGAAGCTTTGATGGTAAAAGGCCTATCTAACCTCGTAGGCAGAGAGACAGAGAGGTCTCTCTGTCCAGTTAGAGCTCTTAAATTTTATTTAGAGAGAAAGAAACAGATGGGAGGATGTCAACAAGGTCTTTGGTGTGCTGTGAAGAACCCCAAAAGACTCATGTCTAAAAATGCCTTGGCCTTCTTTGTGAGAAGCGTGATTACTGATGCACACAAGAACTGCTCGGATGAATCCTTCGGTCTTCTAAAGGTTAAGACTCATGAGGTGAGGGCAGTAGCAACGTCCCTGGCGTTCCAAAAGAATATGTCTCTCAGGAATATCATTGAGACTACATATTGGAGGTGCAATTCAGTGTTTGCGTCTCATTACCTGAAGGATGTGAAAGGGACTTATGAGAAGTGCTTCTCTCTAGGTCCATTTGTATCAGCAGATACAGTTCTGGGTCTTGGAGCAAAGACTGATCCTTAAAAAAATATTTATCTTTAACGTACATAAACCCTCTTGTCAGATATGTGCTTGGTTTTCTATTAGCAAGCGTACTGATGTCGCACGGGCGGCTGGTGTCATTGCTAGTAGGGGATCAAGGGTATGTATGGCTAGTAGGGGGGTACAACATTTTTTTTTTATATATTTTGTTATAAATGAACGTGTATTTATGTTTCGAGTTTTTGGTTGTTTGTAAGGAGTTCGGGGATAACTCCTTGCAATCTTAGAACTAACATGGATGTTAGGATCAGGTGATCGGGATCGGTGTTGTGCTCCTTGAACAAGGTGTATTGTCATGTTAGTGGAATAGCACCCAATGACAAAGGCCTTTAGGCTCTGCCGAGTAAGTGGATAAGACCCCATTAGCAGACCCACAAGAACTCTTAGCCATAGATCAATATCTCGCTGAGGCTCTTGAGGCGAAGCAGACTCCTGGGCAGTAGCCGCGAAGTCTTCAGCCTAATAAGGTAGGAACCAAGGTTTATTAATACCTACAACATATGTTGTTTACCTGTCTATTTCAGTAGTTACTGTCTCTTACCCACCACCAATGGGTGCTAATCAGCTAAGTATATATCTGGCAGGGAAGTTGAATGTATAAAAATGATATTGTCATGATACAAAAAAGTTTTATACATACTTACCTGACAGATATATAAGATTAATGGCCCACCCAGCCTCCCCGCAGGAGACAGGTGGAAGAGAAGAATTCTGATTAGAAAACGGGAATGGTTCCTAGTCCTGCCACCCAGGGCAGGGCGGTAGATCACCTGACCTACCGGTAGCGTGTGCCGCGAAATTTGAATTTCTGTCGGGGACGACGGAGTCTATAGCTATATCTGTCAGGTAAGTATGTATAAAACTTTATTGTATCATGACAATGTCATTTTGTTTTCTTGAAGGAAAAGAATTTAGAATGGAGATCGTTGTTCAGAATCCTACAAATATACTACGTATATTAACCTCGCGACATGATTCTGCTAAGCAGTTGAATTGTCCGAGGGGTAGGCGCATATCCTAGTTACTCTACGGATTACGACTTAGACGAGGAGTATTCTAATTGAACTGCAACTCGGGGTTGCCTGCAACCTCCCAGGAGTTTACAGTTTCAATTTTATATACTTATGGTTTTGTCACGAGAACACCATTTCAGCTTTTGTATTTACCGAAATTCGTTTCGCCTAAATATAATTGCTCGAGCATATCTTTTTATGCTCTGTGTTTCTAGCCGAATGCATTCCTTCGTGGAAAGGATTACTTGGCAACTCAGGATGACTAGTCAGCGACAGCTACTGCGTATTGAATTGCCCGAGGCAATTCAGTACCAGCTGCCGCTTCGAGATGCACGGTTGGTTATGTCTTTCTCCCCTGCTTTGATTGAATACCAACCATATCTCTGCCCAACAATCACGGACATAAGTCTCTGATTAACGGGGATTCTCGCATACATGAATGACCATCTGCTGTGACGCTCGAATTCATCGCCTTCAGTATTGCGAGAATTTACAACAGATATCTCTTCGACTTTCATCTTTCAGTTTACCGCACGGTAACAGAATTCTGTAATAGTCTTTTGCTACATCGCACTGCGATAATGCGAATAATTTTTGCGTGATCTGAGTTTGTCCTCAAAATATCTCTTATTCGTAGGTGTGCAATTGTTCATTGTTCACCCCGGATTAGCAGATGTATTGAAAGACATCGCCTACTCCCAGACCTGCCAGCTCTACTTCCAAACATTCAGCCCATGAGAAGCAGTTCTTCAGGCGGCTCTCCCCTGTGTTTTCATTACTGAAGAACGCCCCGCTCTCATTGCAACTACGACTTCTCACCGGACAGCAGTGAAATAGCGGTTAGCATTTTCAGTCATTTGTAAGCACAGGTTCAGAATCTTGAGATTCCTTCTCTCGATTCAGTTGGAAGATGTAGGTTGCATTCATTGCCTACCTTCGTTCTTCAACGTCACATAGTGTTTCTCCTTAGCTGAGATTCAACTACTATGAGAGTGTCTTGCCTTCAGGGACCTAGGTCTCTAGACGGCAATTGACTTTCGCCTTTTGAGCATATGCCTTAAGAGAATCATCACCTCGCCGTCCGGCATTGGTGACAAACAAATACATTATTTGTTTGGTCTCTCGGCATAACCCTTTAAAAGGCGAAAGTCACGTGACTTACTCGGATGCTTGGACAACTCGCCTCACTACCGATACCGAACCAGTCAATCGGCAGCTGTCAGAGCGGCCGAGTCAGTTACGAACTACGCTGTGGACTTAGTTCGGTTGTTACGGAGCAATCATTACTTCGTTTTAATAGCTTGTCACAGTACCCATACCATCGACACCCACCATGGAGTGTCGGTGTCCTATCCACTACCGAGAACTTCGCTGCATGGGGATAGGAGGATGCGAGACTTCGTTGCAAATGGACAGACCAGTATGGGTACTGGACATCACCGAAGTCGAGAAGAGGGATAGGTCATGCGACTAGTCCCTTCTTTTCCTCTGAGGAAACTGCATGACTTTTCCTGCGAAGTCAAGCATCCAGGGGATGGGGATCTGTGACGCTCGATTTCGTACCGAACTTTGTAGCAAAGACTCAGAACTCTTCTTCGGTCCCTGACAATCGGTTCGAGTCATTCACAATCCCCTCCCTAATGGACTTCACCGCCTTCGATGCGAAGGAGATGCTGCTTTGTCCGCAAGAACTTCTCCGTAGTGCAGGTACTGAAGGCAGGGGTCTGGCCCAACCAGACCACATGCACCTCCTTCTACCTTCGAGCATTTCTTGTAGGCATAAAACAGTACGTTTTTGTTGGATTCCTGGTCATGTTGGGATCCCAGGTAATGAAGAAGCAGACCGAGAAGCAAAGAGTGCCTGTTCCCAAGGAGAAATTGATACAAATAGAGTCCCCCATTTTGATATGAAAATCTGTATTCGTAACTATATACAAAGAAAGTGGCAGGAGCGATGGTCATCTCCCCTTCTTGCTAATAATAAGAAGTTAAAAACAATTAGACCTCAAGTAGGAATTTGGCAATCATCCTATCAAAGCGACAGGAGGACTGAAATTATATTAACAAGGTTGAGGATTGGTCACTGCCGAATGACACACAGTTTTCTTCTTGATGGCGGTAGTGCTCCAGTGTGTGTTCACTGTGATAGCCCTTTGACAGTTAAGCACATTCTGGTTCACTGCACCAGGTATGTAAATGAGAGGCGGATGTACCATCTGAATGGTAAAACTATATCTGAAATTTTAGGAGAAAACATCGATGTTGGCCCTGTTATGAGTTTTTTAAAGGCTTGTGGATTTTATAAGAATGTCTAGTAATTTTATATAGATATAATTAATTTTTTTATTTTAATTTTATTTTTACCATAAATGGTCATTTTACTTTTAATCCCACTAGAAATTTGGTGTCGATTTTACCGTTTTAAACATTGATCATCAGAGTATCTATTTTAAACTCATTATTTATATCATTCCCATTAAACTCATTACCACAGGTCCTTGGATCTTTTTCCTTGGGACCCGTGGTGGCTGCTCAACACATAGTGTAGCGAACCCAGACCCTCGCAGGCTGAACAGCATCGAGTCCTGGTGTGACCGTAAGAATGGATGAGTGAATGAGTGTGTGACTGGCTCCTCTTCCCATCTTTTTCTTCCCCTCTACCTGTGGGCAGAGGGACACGGTCATCACCCTGCTGGATAAGGACGAGATGCAGGTGAGCTACTCAACAGAGCCCCATCCTATCCCTTTCACTAGGGATAGGAGCGTATATCCACTACTTCCTCCAACAAGGGGGAGGAAGTGGATGCCAGCTTGAGACAAACCCATACTTTATGTTGCCTCTTGCAAACAGGAACAAGTTCTTGCTTGCTGGTACGAAGAGATACGCTTGCCTCTCTCTTAGTACTCGGCCCAGAGGTCTGACCATTGATCCTGCGGTGCACACCCCGATCAATCGGACAGAGGCTTGGATCCCTCCCTCGCTCTTACGACCAGGGAGGCATTCCAGGGATGGACGAACACCAGTCTGTTCATCAAAAGACTCAGGTTCCTCCCACCAAGAAGTGAGTCTTCCTATTGTTAAAGGACCGATGGTTTGTATTACGTATCGGAACAAATGACAATTTGTCGAAAATTGCATTTTTCCTAACTATACAAACCTGAGGTCCTTTACATATAGTCCCTCCTCATGCCACCCCTCACTCTGCGTATTTTGCATGGGCCAAAAGCAAAAAGTGATTTGTTTACCGACTGTCGGACAAGCAGTTAACTACCGTTCTCCCCTTGTTCGAAGCTTATGACCGTTCCAGCTGCCGCTAGCTACTTCCTATTGTTAAAGGACCGATGGTTTGTATAGTTAGGAAAAATGCAATTTTCGACAAATTGTCATTTTTTTCATAAATTCACCATAAATCGAAACATTGTGCTAGAGACTTCCAATTTGTTGCAAAATGAAGGTAAATGCTTGAATATTACTAGAATATAAGCGTTTTAGCTTACAATTGCGTTTTTCGACCGTTTCGGTAGTCATAGTTGACCGAAGGTTGAAATTTTGGCAATTATCGTTATTTATATGAAAATATCTCAAAACTGATAAAAGCTACAACCATGGGTTGTTTTTAGTTGTATTGTGCATGAAATTGCGCACATTTCCATATATAAAACTATAGAACGGCTAATTTTAAAATGGTGCAAACATTACCACAATCGCATGTATGATTTTTTCCGGAAGAGTTACCGCGCGGACGTAAGGAAAAAGCTTTTTCATAAATTCACCATAAATCGAAATATTGTGCTAGAGACTTCCAATTAGTTGCAAAATTAAGGTAAATGATTGAATATTACTAAAATATAAGAGTTTTAGCGTACAATTGCATTTTTGTACCATTTCGGTAGAGTCAAAGTTGACCGAAGGTTGAAATTTTGGCACTTATCGTTATTTATATGAAAATATCTCTAAACTGATAAAAGCTACAATCATGAGTATTTTATTGTTGTATTCTACATAAAAATGCGCACATTTTCATATATACTTCATGTAACGGCTAATTTACAATGGTACAAAAATTATGTCAGACAGAATAATTTTTGAGATGTGTCACAGATACTTTTTAGTGCGGCAAGAAAGAAATTCGCGCTTGCACGCCTGCATAATGATTGTAAACAAAACTACACCTTGATCCGTGAACTCCCAGCATCCCCAAGGCGCGTGATTCAAAACAAAAGTTTTAGGCTGGTAGGCCTATAAAGTATTTTTCCGCGAATTTTAAAAAAAACTTTTGTAAGTCGACGTAAAATACGTCCAGTCGGCGTAAGAGGGTTAATCTTGAAAACTAAGCGTGCTGTGATTAAAAAAAAATATATATTTTTTCCGCTTAGGCGCTCACTCCGAGACCCCCTAGGCATACGGGAGACGATTTTTATTATACCCCCTTGGGGGTTTAAGGGTTAAGGGAATAAAGCTTTGCACCTCATAAACCGTGTACTCGTGTGCTGCCCATAACTGTTTGTGGAGTGAGCTCTTAGGAACCAGGAACCGCAATGTGGTTCAAGTGCATTTTGGAGTGAATTAAGACCAAAATGTTTATATGACAATCAAATAAGCACTGTGGAGTTTCAGTTGTGATGGCAGTGAGGATAAAACCACCAATTACAAGGTAAAAATGAATTTCGGTTCAAACCATGACCCTGGGTTTCATACTTTCACCAATATGGGCAACAAAATATTGTTTTATTGTGCTAATTACAACTGCAACCTTGAGTAAGATCAATAAACGTTACATATATACGCTATCATTCTTCAAATGAGTGCTGGGACAGCTGGGAAAGATGGTGGCTTGGCTGTTTTACGAACGACACCTCACGCGATTGCCGCCATATTGGTTTTCAAAACTGCCTTGAAATCATATTTTACGAAGAGCTCACATGCTTATTTTAGTTCATATGGCGCTTTCATATATCACATTATGTTGACAAAACTTCAATCCTTTGAATGGTATGCTTAAAGATGTACGTAATTGTATTTTTGTTTCACCAATTAAATATCGAGTGAATAAGGCTGAGCCACGCGATGATGATGGCTCCACTGCGGTGTTTCCCCCTACATCAATTAACTTATCTTA
The DNA here is from genome assembly GCF_015104395.2 of Macrobrachium nipponense. Lineage (NCBI taxonomy): Eukaryota > Metazoa > Arthropoda > Malacostraca > Decapoda > Palaemonidae > Macrobrachium > Macrobrachium nipponense. Next base: position 36,387,617 of record NC_087201.1, on the reverse strand, counting down.
TTATCGGGAGGTGTTAAATTCATGCTCAGCCCCGGAGAAATCAAGTAAAGCTTAGTCTTCGAAATCGGAATCATCGAAGTCTTCAGGAAAGACGATTCTTCTTCTCTTTTTGGCTGGGATGGCTAGATTTGGCTGGAACTGGCTACATACACCACTAAAGTCAGTGAGAAGGCCACTTTTCATCAAATACACAAGCAATGACCTTTCGTCATGGCATAAAATTACAAGATCGAGCATAGTCACTGGATTGGCAATGGCAAATTGCACGTGTGTGGGATACGAGGTGAAAGACGCGGACGTTGACATGCTGACTCACTGCAACATGTGTATTTTTTGTTGTATTCTACATGAAATTGCGCACATTTTCATATGTAATACTCCATGTAACAGCTAATTTAACACTTACGCCGAAGGGGTATAATAAAAATTGTCTCCCATATGCCGTGGGGGTCTCGGAGTGTGGGCGGAGGCGGAAAAAAAGGGATTTTGACGTAGGAAAAACTATTTCTGGGTGATTGGCTCGTGTCGCCCTATGAAATATCCTTAAGTTCATTATTTCTAGGTAAAATTATCCTAAAATTACCAGAGAAAAAAATAAAATCAAGAAAATGTCAGTAAAACTGACTCGCTCACTCTATAAAAGAAGTGTCGGTATGGAAATAGGGGCGAGTGGGATCACTACCACGAGTCATTTACCATTTAGACCTTCCAACATAAAATCCCCACCTGAGAGAGCTGATACTAAAGGGTGATGCGACGTACCGCTACTACTACTACTGACGACCACGTGGAGAGCAGCGCCCCTAGTGGTCATCCTTAATATATGAACATCTTGTCCTGCAGGGTGGGTAAAAAGAAACATGGTGGGTTTCATAGGGCGACACGAGCCAATCACCCAGAAATAGATTTTTCCTACGTCAAAATCCCTTTTCTGGGCTCAGCTCGTGTCGGCCTATGAAATAGTACCAGAGAAACAGACAAGATGGAATAAAAGGGCAAATGAAACCAAATAGTAAAAAGACTGATATATTATAAGTGAATCAAGACTCATTACAGTATACTAACAAAAAGTACTTAAAACTAGCTTATACTAAATAATGGTAGGATAACCATACTATATTAACATAAAGTACTTAAAATTAGCTTATACTAGAAATGGTGGTACATAATAGTGTAATGGTAATTAGAACAATATATAATGATTCACTAATTTAAGTATTATTTACAAAATATACAAACTCATTGTGTTCTATCCTAGCATAAAAATAAGGGTAGAAATACTGAAGCACATTATATGTACACAATGTGGATGCCCTTAGCATAAAAATAAGGGGCATTCCACCAATACGATCCTAACGGCTAAGGCTAGAGTATCACGAAGAGCATGGCAATAGGGTGAGGCATGTTGGACGAGGTAGGTAGAAAGGAGACCTGGATCTATACTACAACTACTGTGCAGTATCAGGAGAAACAATGTTTCCCGCTGCTACTGCTGAAAATTTTAAAGATTCCAAGGACTTCAGGTAATGACGTTTAAAGACTGTCGGTGATTTCCATCCAGTATACTTTTTTAAGATCCTCAAAATTCATATGTTGGAAATAATTAATTGAGGTGGCTACTCCTCTGATATCATGTGCTTTAGGAAATGATTCAGGGTTGGCTTGTTTAATGAAGTAAAGGATCTGTTGTCTGATTCCTTTCACTGATAAAGTGCCACCTTTTTCTCTCGTAAAGAGAGGACCTGAGGATCTAGAGGATGTACGAGATAGAAAGGCTCTTAAAGTTGATACTGGGCAAAGAGAAGGATCTTGCGGAAGTGGGATAACTTTCCAAGGGGCCCACCTTGCAAGAGGATCCTCGTTTTTAGCTAAAAAACTGCGATCCGGGGAAAGTAGAACTTCTCCTGAGGGGAGAAATTCTACATGACCAGCATCTCTGGATAGAGCCGACAGTTCTGAAATTCTGGCTCCTTAAGCCAGGCTTAACAAAAATAACGTCTTCCTAAGTACCATTATGAATGTGCAAGACGAGTTGTCAGTATCTGAGGCTAGTTTGAGGACATCATTTAAGAACCATGAAACTGAAGTAGGCCTTTTGAGAAGGTCTAAGTCTAGCACAGGCTTTGGGAATAGATGTAAAAGTAAGATTCCGTTAAGTCTATTTGAAAACCCCAACTGAAAGATTTTCTTCAAAGCCGATTTATTAGTAGTAATTGTGCTAGCTGCTAAACCTTTTTCAAATAAGATCTGAAAAAGGATATAGCTAAGTTAACTGTCATGGTTGTAGTGTTTTGATTCTTTCAGGAAGGATGCTAACTTTTTAACAGCTGAGTCATATTGTCTAATAGTTGACTCTCTTTTATCTGATTCCAAAAGAGGATGTTTTGTGGATCAATGTTAGCATCTTTTTAGCCGCAAACTTCATGAAGTCCATAAAGTTAGGGTCTGAAGAATTCCTGAGGAAGCGAACACAGTCCTCATTTGTACTGATTGCGACAGCTTGGGATTGGGAATCCGTTGAGGTCGGAGACCCCAATTCCAGAAGCAGAGGATACCAGTTGCTTTTTGGCCAATCTGGAGCGATCAGAGCTACCAGTCCCTTGAAAGTCCTCAGCTTGCTCAGAACTTTCAAAAGAAGATTCGCTGGAGGAAAACTGTAGATTTTCTTCCATTGATTCCAGTCCAATGACAGGGCGTCTGTGGCATAAGCCAGAGGGTCCAGGTTGGGGGCCACATAGCAAGGGAGCTTGTGGTTCGCTTGTGAGGCGAAGAGATCTACTTGGAGACCGTGGGACTCTCTGGCATATCCACTCGAATGACCTGCCGTCTAGGGACCATTCTGACTCCAGAGGGACTGACCGGATAGTGCGTCGCTATCACATTTCTTACCCCTGCCAAATGAGTGGCAGATAGATGCCATTTGTGCTTGTCTGCTAGAGCAAAGATGGCTATCATGACATGATTCACGTGTTTGGATTTGGACCCTCCTCTGTTGATGCAATGTACTACCACTGCACTGTCCAAAACTAGTCTTAGATGAGACTTCTTTGGGGGAAGGAGTCTCTTCAGAGTAAGAAATACTGCCATTGCCTCCAGAACGTTTATGTGGAGCTGGCGGAATTGAACGGACCAAGTCCCCTGAACTTGCTTGAATTGAGAATATCCCCCCCAAACCGGACAGGGAGGCATCCGTGTGAATGGTTAACACCGGAAGGGGGGATATTGAAGGGGTACCAATTTGGCAAGATTCTTCACTTTTGTCCATGGACGGAGCTGATTGCGAAGGATCTGTGGAATTACTGACAACTTGTCCCGAGATTTGGCGTTTGCTCTTGATCGCCAAACTCTATTTATATCTTTCAGTCTTGCTTTCAGGAGGATGTCTGTCACTGAGGCAAACTGAAGGGAACCTAGGATTCTTTCCTGGTTTCTCCTTGAAGCTTGTTTGCTTTTGAGAAATTGCCTCACAGACTTGGCTATTTCTTTCCTTTTGACCACTGGAATTGACAGATTGTGGAGGATAAATCCCATTGGATTCCTAGCCACTGAACGAGACTCCGGAGTGAGTCTGGATTTTCGTGTTGTTTATCTGGAACCCAGATGTTCCAGAAATTGTACTACCTTCTTCGTGGCTTTGAGGCATTCCTCGACCGTTGGTGCCCAGATCAACCATCGTCGAGGTACGCTACTACCATCATCCCTTGTGTTCTCAATTGTTGAACTACCACTTCTGCTATTTTCGTGAATACCCTGGGGGCTACGTTCAGACCGAAGGGCATCACTTTGAATGAGAACGTCTGATTTCCTAGTTTGAAGCCTAGGAATGGACGGAAGTGTCTGGCTATAGGGATGTGATAGTATGCGTCTGTAAGATCGATAGAGGTTGTGACGGCCCCACGGGGAAGTAAGGTCCGTACCTGTCCGAGATGGTGAGCATTTTGAACTTGTCGCAACGAATGAAAGAGTTTAGCTTTGACAAGTCTAAGATTACCCTTCTTTTTGTTGAGCCTTTCTTTGGCACGCTGAACAAGCGACCTTGATTGAAATTTTAGATGCTTGACTCTCGCAATAGCCTCCTTTCTGAAGAGTTCCTCCGCATAATCTGTCAACGCCTTTGATGGTATCTGATAGAATGATTTGTTTGGAGGAGGATCTTTGATCCAACTCCAACCCAATCCTTTGACACAATGCTCTGTGCCCATTTGCTGAAACCCCCACCTGTGACGGAAGAGGAACAGCTCCCTCCTACCTGGGGAGCCTCACTGTTGTTGAGCGGGTTGACCTCCGCGCCCTCCTCTGAAGTGCTTGCCTCTTCAGCTCTTCCTGTGCCTCATGGCGAAAGTGACCTCTCGCTCTGCTCCCTAGAAAAACCTGTTGAAGGTTGGAAGGCTTGGCTTTCATACATCGAGTTGAAAGCTGGCGAGACTGTGTATGAGGTCGAGGGTTGATTCTGAGGAGACAAAAGGAGAATGGGCTGTGTCTGCTTAGAAGTCGAAGGTTGTCCCTGTTGTGTAACTGGGACAGCTTGGACGAAATGTTGTTGTTGCTGCTGTTTTTGGTAGGGTTGGAATCTCCTACCAGTTTTCTTCAATGTCTTACCAGCAGCAGGGGCGCTCTCTTGCTTCCTCTTGGAAGAGATGCCCCATCTGGCTCTAAGGCTCTGGTTAAGCCTAGCAGCCTCGTGATGCACCTCATTCACAGAGGCTTCTGGGAAGGGAGGTCCGCACCCCACATGCTGGAAGCTAGAAGTCTATTAGGCTCATGCCTAATAGTTGCCTCCTGCAAAAACATGCTTTCGGCAGTTCCTTCTGGCTGAGAAGAAGTCAAAGGCATCAGCTTGAACCGACTGGAGCTGGGATTTAGCCAGTATTTTAAAAGCGGTTCCGTAGCATAGGAAAGAGCAGCCATCTCTGTAATGATAAGGGAGTTAAGAGATCTCCCAAATCTTGTGCGGGCATCGAATTCTGCCTGAATAAGGCTATCAGGCAGCCTCGGGAGCTTCTCGCCAAACTGATCCATCGCACAGTCTGGCTTCAGCTTACCTACTGAGAAAGTGGCAGGTAGGTTCTCCCACAAATTCTCCGAAGGATGGAAAGAGCGGAGATGTTGATTCCGCCTCTCTCACTGTGGCATGGGCTCGTCTTTAAGGACTGCTTGGAGAGTCGCTTCTACTATCTTAGTAGCGAATGGAAGAGAAGCTGCCTCCTCCGTAGCGAAGATAGTGAAGGGCTCTTGAATGCCTGGAGTTTGGTATTGGTACAATCCCAATCCTCCCCAGGCAGTGAACCCATTCCCTCTGTGCGTGATCCCTACTATACAGCACGTCTCTCTAGAGATCTTATCCTCTCTATTGAGAGCAGTTACCGTAAGCCTAGCATACCCTATGAAGCTGAGTCAGTCCGGGAGGGTAGAACTCGAAGTCCTCAATCCCTTCTTCTTCCACACTCCGGAATGGAAATCATGCCATCCTTGAAGGGGGCATAAGCTGCCACCCTCCAGGGGTTATCCATAGAGAAGGCTGGTAGGGATTCATAAGGAGGTAGCTGTAGGAGACCAGTACCTGCCACAGGGGAGTTCGCCTGAGGGGCCTGAGTGAGGCCAGCAAAGCGGTCATCATGCTCCCTAACTCGTTAGAGAGGTCTTGTATCGATTGACCAGAATTGGTTGATCGCACTGGACAGTTGAGCAAACATTTGCTCAAACCTAGTACCGAGAGAGCAACCATCTCTCCCACCCCTTGTTGCAACACACCTGCTGAGAAAGTGGTGGGATCAAAAGAGCTAGGTCCCGCCACCCCAACAACAGGAGTTACCGGAGTAGATCCGGTAGATGCCGGAGAAGGCATTGGCTCGGCAGGAGCGCGGGCCTTCTCCTTAGAAAGCCTTGCTTCTTGAGCTCTTTGAATGGGAGCTAGGCTTCGCCTTCACCGCATCAGCGTAGGATGTCGTAGACTTCCTAGCCGAAGAAGACGACGACTTCTTAGAAGTCGTCTTATGGAGGGTTCTTCTGTTCTCTCTGTCCCTTCACCTTCGGGGGTACAGAGAGAGCGGGTGAACGAGAAGGATCTCAGATCCCGTGAAGCCTTGAAAAGAAGAAGAAGAAGGAACAGGGGAAGAAGATCCAGGAGCGCTCAAGGGTAGACCTTGAGCGCCTGAAACACCTACCTCAACCAACAAATCCTCCGCACCTACCGCCATAGGCTCAAGATTAAGGTCCAGGTTTAGCTACATCTGGGACCGGCTCCTGCGTCGAGACAGACCCGAAACGCCTGCTGCACCTCCTGCTGAATGGAAGCTATGAGTGGTGCTGCCGAGATGGGTCCACGTACCCCACCGTCGCCTTGCTTCCGGGGAGATCTGGATGGCCAGCTTCTTATCTAAAATGTAAGGCTGGCCCTTGGCGGCGTTCTTCCCGAAGCCGCCTACCCAAGCTTTCAGGGTTGCTAGGGCGACTTCTTTCACGGCGGCAGCCTGTAAGAGAAGGTGATATGAAGCTTCTAGCGGCGGAGATACGGTTTAAAGGAGCTTAAAACTAGGGTAAATAATTGATAACAGGAAAAAATGTCCAGGAGTTAACTTACCCCACCCAAAAGCTGACTCACGAGGTCATAGCAGATGGTGCATGCCTCAGGGTGCCAAACAATCATCCCGTTGTGGGTAGTGGCACACGGGGCGTGGGTCCTACACTCTTTCATGAGGGCGCAGGGGTCATACAACACAGCGATACAACCTGGAACCTGGCAGTTGGTAGCCTGTAAGTGGAGA
>NC_087201.1:36355971-36380353 GCF_015104395.2 Macrobrachium nipponense | reverse complement strand
TTCAGTGTTTCGAGTTTTTTACGATCTCCTAACACTTAGGCGAGACCACGGTCCAAAGTGAGCGAGACGAGAATCTCCGATAATTGTTACACGATAATCGGGAACCTCGCCTATGCTGGAATTTCTAGCATTGGGAAGAAGACTGCTGCTGAAAGAAGACTATCTCACAGTAGGCGACCAACCTGGAATAGAGATGAACGGACGGGAACATCCAGTTTGGCTTGAACTATCGTCTTCGTTATTCTGTTCACCATTGAAGCTTTCCTTCGAGGAAGACTTCTCCTTCACTCTCTTGATAGAGATCGAAGGTGGTCGATCTCCAATCCTTATTTTGTTTTCTTGAAGGAAAAGAATTTAGGATGGAGATAGTTGTTCAGAATCCTACAAATATACTACGTATATTAACCTCGCGACATGATTCTGCTAAGCAGTTGAATTGTCCGAGGGGTAGGCGCATATCCTAGTTACTCTACGGATTGCGACTTAGACGAGGAGTATTCTAATTGAACTGCAACTCGGGGTTGCCTGCAACCTCCCAGGAGTTTACAGTTTCAATTTTATATACTTATGGTTTTGTCACGACAACACCATTTCAGCTTTTGTATTTACCGAAATTCGTTTCGCCTAAATATAATTGCTCGAGCATATCTTTTTATGCTCGGTGGTTCTAGCCGAACGCATTCCTTCGTGGAAAGGATTACTTGGCAACTCAGGATGACTAGTCGGCGACAGCTACTGCGTATTGAATTGCCCGAGGCAGTTCAGTACCAGCTGCCGCTTCGAGATGCACGGTTGGTTCTGTCTTTCTACCCTGCTTTGATTGAATACCAACCGTATCTCTGCCCAACAATCACGGACTTAAGTCTCTGATTAACGGGGATTCTCGCATACATGAATGACCATCTACTGCTGTGACGCTCGAATTCATCGCCTTCAGTATTGCGAGAGTTTACAACAGAGATATCTCTTTGACTTTCATCTTTCTGTTTACTGCACGGTAACAGAATTCTGTAATAGTCTTTTGCTACATCGCACTGCGATAATGCGAATGATTTTTGCGGAATCTGAGTTTGTCCTCAAAATATCTCATATTCGTAGGTGTGCAATTGTTCATTGTTCACCCCGGATTAGCAGATGTATTGCAAGACATCGCCTACTCCCAGACCTGCCAGCTCTACTTCCAAACATTCAGCCCATGAGAAGCAGTTCTTCAGGCGGCTCTCCCCTGTGTTTTCATTACTGAAGAACGCCCCGCTTTCATTGCAACTACGACTTCTCACCGGACAGCAATGAAATAGCAGTTAGCGTTTTCAGTCATTTGTAAGCACAGGTTCAGAATCTTGAGATTCCTTCTCTCGATTCAGTTGGAAGACATAGGTTGCATTCATTGCTTACCTTCGTCTTCAACGTCACATAGTGTTGTTTCTCCTTAGCTGAGATTCAACTACTATGAGAGTGTCTTGTCTTCAGGGACCTAGGTCTCTAGACGGCAATTGACTTTCGCCTTTTGAGCATATGCCTTAAGAGAATCATCACCTCGCCATCCGGCATTGGTGACAAACAAATACATTATTTGTTTGGTCTCTCGGCATAACCCTTTAAAAGGCGAAGGTCACGTGACTTACTCGGATGCTTGGACAACTTGCCTCACTATCGATACCGAACCAGTCAGTTGGCAGCTGTCAGAGCGGCCGAGTCAGTTACGAACTACGCTGTGGACTTAGCTTGGTTGTTACGGAGCAATCATTACTTAGTCTTAATAGCTTGTCACAGTACCCATACCATCGACACCCACCATGGAGTGTCGGTGTCCTATCCACTACCGAGAACTTCACTGCATGGGGATAGGAGGATGCGAGACTTCGTGGCAAACGGACAGACCAGTATGGGTACTGGACATCACAGAAGTCGAGAAGAGGGATAGGTCATGCGATTATTCCCTTCTTTTCCTCTGAGGAAACTGCATGACTTTTCCTACGAAGTCAAGCATCCAGGGGATGGGGATCCGTGACGCTCGATTTCGTACCGAACTTCGTAGCGAAGACTCAGAACCCTTCGGTCCCTGACGATCGGTTCGAGACGTTCACAATCCCCTCCCTAATGGACTTCACCGCCTTCGATGCGAAGGAGATGCTGCTTTGTCCGCAAGAACTTCTCCGTGGCGCAGGTACTGAAGGCAGGGGTCTGGTCCAACCAGACCACATGCACCTCCTCCTACCTTCGGGATATTGCCCACAGGTCCTTGGATCTTTTTCCTTGGGACCCGTGGTGGCTGCTCAACACGTTGTGTAGCGAACCCAGACCCTCGCAGGCTGAACAGCATCGAGTCATGGTGTGACCGTAAGAATGGATGAGTGAATGAGTGTGACTGGCTCCTCTTCCCATCTTTTTCTTCCCCTCTAACTGTGGTTAGAGGGACACGGTCGTCACCCTGCTGGATAAGGACGAGATGCAGGTGAGCTACTCAACAGAGCCCCATCCTATCCCTTTCACTAGGGATAGGAGCATATATCCACCACTTCCTCCAACAAGGGGGAGGAAGTGGATGCCAGCTTGAGACAAACCCATATTTTATGTTGCCTCTTGCAAACAGGAACAAGTTCTTGCTTGCTGGTACGAAGAGATACGCTTGCCTCTCTCTGACCATTGATCCTGCGGTGCACACCCCGATCAATCTGACAGAGGCTTGGATCCCTCCCTCGCTCTTACGACCAGGGAGGCATTCCAGGGATGGACGAACACCAGTCTGTTCATCAAAAGACTCAGATTCCTCCCACCAAGAAGTGAGTCTTCCTATTGTTAAAGGACCGATGGTTTGTATTACGTATCGGAACAAATGACAATTTGTCGAAAATTGCATTTTTCCTAACTATACAAACCTGAGGTCCTTTACATATAGTCCCTCCTCATGCCACCCCTCACCCTGCGTATTTTGCATGGGCCAAAAGCAAAAGTGATTTGTTTACCTCTCAGTCACGCAGCGCGTGACTGTCGGACAAGCAGTTAACTACCGTTCGAAGCTTACGACCGTTCCAGCTGCCGCTAGCTACTTCCTATTGTTAAAGGACCTCAGGTTTGTATAGTTAAGAAAAATGCAATTTTTGACATTGTCATTTTTGTCATTTTTTTCATAAATTCACCATAAATCGAAACATTGTGCTAGAGACTTCCAATTTGTTGCAAAATGAATGTAAATGCTTGAATATTACTAGAATATAAGCGTTTTAGCTTACAATTCCGTTTTTCGACCATTTCGGTAGAGTCAAAGTTGACAGAAGGTTGAAATTATGGCAGTTATCGTTATTTATATGAAAATATCTAAAAACTGATAAAAGCTACAACCATGGGTTGTTTTTAGTTGTATTGTGCCTGAAATTGCGCACATTCCCATATATAAAACTATATAACGGCTAATTTTAAAATGGTGCAAACATTACCACAATCGCATGTATGATTTTTTCCGGAAGAGTTACCGCGCGGACTTAAGGAAAAGGTTTTTTCATAAATTCACCATAAATCGAAATATTGTGCTAGAGACTTCCAATTAGTTGCAAAATTAAGGTAAATGATTGAATATCACTAAAATATAAGAGTTTTAGCTTACAATTGCGTTTTTTTACCATTTCAGTAGAGTCAAAGTTGACCGAAGGTTGAAATTTTGGCAATTATCATTATTTATATGAAAATATCTCAAAACTGATAAAAGCTACAATCATGAGTATTTTATTGTTGTATTCTACATAAAAATGCGCACATTTTCATATATAATACTTCATGTAACGGCTAATTTACATTGGTACAAAAATTATGTCAAAGTGACGAAATAATTTTTGAGATGTGTCACAGATACTTTTTAGTGCGGCAAGAAAGAAATTCGCGCTTGCGCGCCTGCATAACGATTGTAAACAAAACAATACCTTGATCCACTCCCAGCATCCCCCAAGGTACGTGATTCAAAAGTTTTAGGCTGGTATGCCTATAAGTATTTTTCCGCGAATTTTAAAAAAAACTTTTGTAAGTCGACGTAAAATACGTCCAGTCGGCACACGGGAGACAAAAAATGTAGACGTAAAATACATCCAGTCGACGTAAAATACGTCCAGTCGGTGTAAGAGGGTTAATCTTGAAAACTAAGCGTGCTGTGATTTAAAAAAAAAAAAATTTTTTTTTTTTTTTTCCGCTTAGGCGCTCACTCCGAGACCCCCTAGGCATACGGGAGACGATTTTTATTATACCCCTTGGGGGTTTAAGGCTTAAGGGAATAAAGCTTTGCACCTCATTAACCGTGTACTCGTGTGCTGCCCATAACTGTTTGTGGAGTGAGCTCTTAGGAACCAGGAACCACAATGTAGTTCCAAGTGCATTTTGGAGTGAATTAAGACCAAAATGTTTATAATGACAATCAAATAAGCACTGTGGAGTTTCAGTTGTGATGGCAGTGAGGATAAAACCACCAATTACAAGGTAAAAATGAATTTCGGTTCAAACCATGACCCTGGGTTTCATACTTTCACCAATATGGGCAACAAAATGTTGTTTTATTGTGCTAATTACAACTGCAACCTTGAGTAAGATCAATAAACGTTACATATATACGCTATCATTCTTCAAATGAGTGCTGGGACGGCTGGGAAAGATGGTGGCTTGGCTGTTTTACGAACGACACCTCACGCGATTGCTGCCATATTGGTTTTCAAAACTGCCTTGAAATCATATTTTACGAAGAGCTCACATGCTTATTTTAGTTCATATGGCGCTTTCATATATCACATTATGTTGACAAAACTTCAATCCTTTGAATGGTATGCTTAAAGATGTACGTAATTGCATTTTTGTTTCACCAATTAAATATCGAGTGAATAAGGCTGAGCCACGCGATGACGATGGCTCCACTGCGGTGTTTCCCCCTACATCAATTAACTTATCTTATTATCGGGAGGCGTTAAATTCGTGCTCAGCCCCGGAGAAATCAAGTAAAGCTTAGTCTTCGAAATCGGAATCATCGAAGTCTTCAGGAAAGACGATTCTTCTTCTCTTTTTGGCTGGGATGGCTAGATTTGGCTGGAACTGGGTACATGCACCACTAAAGTCAGTGAGAAGGCCACTTTTCATCAAATACACAAGCAATGACCTTTTGTCATGGCATAAAATTACGAGATCGAGCATAGTCACTGGATTGGCAATGGCAAATTGCATGTGTGTGGGATACAAGGTGAAAGACGCGGACGTTGACATGCTGACTCACTGCAACATACTGAGGTCGAGGCATGGGGATGGCCATGGTCAGGCAGGGTCGGGTCACTGAGCTACTTGCCTTGGCGGAGGGATTATGGGCCGCGCAAAAGTTGTTGTGCAGCCTGGCCAAGTGTAAACTACCCATGGGTATAGGTACGGCTGTGAATTGCGCATGTGCGAACTCTTCTTTAATGCATCAGGCATATCAGTGACAGCAAGAAAATGGCGACCGAGTAACGTGAACAGTGTTATAACACATCAGTTTTTGCAAAAAAAAAAAAAAAAAATCAGGTTTCAACGAGCAGAAAAAGGCAATAGGGGAAACAGCCAAGTGGACTAGCTGAGCCAGTCTTGCCTGCTTGTGATCCACCCTCCAAAAAAGTACTTTAATATGTCTTGAGCCCTGACACTGGAGATGGGCACCAGTTACAAGTCATTGGTGGTGAAAGCAACACCTCGAGATCTCTACTCTCCTTTTGAAGTAAGCATTTTCTCCAAAGTTAGAAATTAAGGTCATATTTGAAGATTAAACAGAGGTTAATGAAAGTCCATGATACTTTCAAAATGTTTACTTAAAACGCCAAATACCGTATATTTCGGCGTATAAGTCGACCGGAAGATAAGTCGACCCCCCAATTCTGAGTAAATTTTTATGATTTTAACTAATATCGGGTATATTAGTCGACCTATAAAATGTGAGGCCAACAGTACGCTCAAAATAAGCAGCAGGGTAAAACGTATCATATAAACTAACCTGAATGTTATTACGGTACATATGTTGCTCTACTTACCATAAGAAATACAGGTAATATACTCGGTATATTAACAAATCTGTGTAATATATAAAAGATGAATACCAGCAAATATGATTAGAAATGACGAAACGAAAGATACGTTTCTCGAGTGTAATGTAAACAAACAAAGCGCTAACTAACGCTGCATAAGAGCCTACTTATATATGTATGTACAAACTGCCACTCAAGTAAATGTTTTGATTGGGTTGTTAAAACGACGTGCCGGTATTCTATTATTGTGTTGGAATATTCCTTGACCATTGGTTCTTCTATGGCATAAACAGGCTCATGAAACCGTGAATTATTTGTTTGATGCATTGTTTAATTCAAGTGACGATGACTCAAGTCATTTTGAAGGATTTTAAATACATATTTACTATTAAATACAAATTTTTTTATTTTATTTAAAGTGATAAATAAAGATTTCATACCATAAATGTTTTTGAACAATACCCCGGTAAATACAAAACTGTCAGAGTGAACGCATCCTTCTCAATTACTGTACTACAAATGGCTACGCAATGTTTACACACTTGCTGTGCGATTGGGGTTTCTTCAAGTTACTTTCATTTAATTTAAGGTAATGGATGTTCTAATGTATTATTATTGCCGTATTACAGTGTGAAATGTTTTTAATACTGGTATTTACATACATAGTTACCTCAACAAGGCTGTCATTATTATTAGTCAACTCTAAAGCCTGGATTCCTGTACCGATATGCCAAAATAATAAAGATTCACTTTTTGTTACAGATAGATAAGTCGACCCCCTAATTTTGGCATGATTTTTTGGGGCTAAAGGGTCGACTTAAACGCCGAAATATACGGTATGTAGAAGATTGATGCCATCTCGATGTTTGTGGAGTCACTTGTGTCAACAAAATTCTCATTTCCTGCGCTAAATCCGCACACCACTTTTACCCACTACGCATAGACGCTGGAAACTTTCTTCACAACAATTGTAAACTGATGCCATCTGCCCTCGAATCCAAGGAAACTCGCAGTTTTTTGGAAGGAAAGAAAAAGTGCGCGCCAGATAATTTTGAAAAAAAAAAAAAGTTAAACATCAGTGTAAGGTTATGAATTACATAAATTTACTATGCATTCATGATTATTAAATTTTGAAATATTCGTTGTTGAAAAAGTAACTGGAGTCCTGACTCAAATATCAACGGTTTTGCTGTGAACAGTACCTATGGTGTTGTTCGCGCTCTATTGTTTATCAGTGTTGCCAATTGGTATGGGTTACCCTCCGAAGTGGGTATAAGACTTCCACAAAACCGAGGAAATAATTGAAATTACCTTATCTATTTTATAGTATATATACATATCAAAGCAATTTTATCATAATTACATTACTATGACTAGAATTCATGGAAACAGTTTGTAAATGCATTGGCATATGTATGAAGCTCCACTTATTGGCAATGATGAAATTTTGCCATTCCTAGCATGCAAGCATTAAAGATTACATTTATTTCAGGCAAAAGTACAATTTTTAAAAATAAAAAAAGTCACAATAGTAATGTAGACTTAAATCAATGAAAAGTGCTATAAAAAGTTACAAAACGTTTGTCATAAACACTTCACTAATCTGTCGTCTGCTCGCCGGTGTTTTTGCCAGCCATATGTAAGTACAGGGTGTCCTTGAAGTCCCACTACAATTGCAAGTATTTATTGCTCAGAAACCATATAACAGAGTACATTGGTCCCCCGTATTTGTGGGGGATGCGTACCAGACCCCCCCGTGAATAGTTGGAACCCGCGAATGTTTGGAACCTCTATGAAAATGCTAAAAACAGCCTATTTTGTTAGTTAAAACTCAAGAAAAACCCACTAAAAATTTTCATACTTTGTTTTTTTAATAGTTTTATCACAAAAAGTGCATTTTATGAAGAAATTCATAAAAAAAACCAGGAATTTGTGGATATTTATCATAGATAAATACCGTGAATTTTCCGCGAATAATGCAGGGGAAACGTTCCCCAGAGAAATCCTCGAATGTGTGAGTCCGCGAATCTGGAGAACGCGAATGCGGGGGGTCCACTGTAATGCAGTTTTGTTCCTACACGATATACAAACCCTCGGTCCTTTACATAAGGAATTACTTTTGGCGTAGCTGGAATTACTTCCGTTAAATTTTTGAACAAAGTGGTTAGGCAGTAACTACCATGTGGCAGGCGGGTAGGCCAGCCTTCCCGGGTGTAAACACTCCACTTTGCCTTGGGCCGTCTTCTGTTGAAGACGTGTGTTTTGTGAGCTCTTGCTGACTGGTCATTGATCATTTTCCTGGTGGGGTCTTTCTGGTTTATTTTTGTTTTTATAAATAAATATGTATATACAGTGTTTGATATTAATATTAAATTCAATCAATTTAATTAATATAAAAGCCCACTCTTTGTGATAGCCTTTATAGCCGCCTTTCTACTTTGTGTTAAGAGTCAGTGGCAAAGGTATGCCAATATCTTTATTATTTACATTCTTTCATCCTTTAATATGGGGACGAAACCTGTATTTAACATGAGTGATATTGATCCTCTAACAAGACATGTATTAAACCGAAATTTACTCCTACACTTGGGAATTACCGAGGGGAACTTCAGAGGTTTGTGCTTTTTTTGTTTTTATGGCAATTTCTCTTCTCCTTCATCCTTTCAATTACTATTGGACGAAGGTAGAAGAGGGGGTGTGTGGTGTTGGTGTTTGGGGGATCTCCTCTCACTTCGGAGGGTGGTGCCCTTGGATGCGAGAAGAGTATCCTTATTACTTTAAATAATTTTTTTCTTTATTTTACAGACTAACAGTGGTGATTGTGTTTACAGCAGTATGGGTTGGATAGCTCTACGTATCGGCTATCCTAACCTTGGAATTGTACCTGTGACTTGTAGCTTGTTGTGATACTGATCCTCAAGTGTGTGTACTGATCCCCTGCTGGTAATCATATTCATTTACCACTACTACCCTGGAGTTGTGTCACTGGACGAAGCTTTTGCTGCTGTCCTGTGATGTTTTATCTATTCCTGATGGTAGAAGTCTGACAGAATTTTGAGGAATCGAAGAGGAAGAGAGCTCGTCAAGTGTCGTTATCCTCCTCTTCGAGATCATCATATTTCCATCAGTCTCCGCCCCTTCGACTCCTAAGGCTCTTTGCCATAGAAGGAGAAGGTTTTCTCCCCCCCCTAAGGAGTCTCGTCACTGGACTTCTAAGGGTCTGTCTCCTCACTGAGGAGGTGGTCTGGTCTTCTGCTGGCTCTCCCGTTCCTTTGGGAACGGGTACCATCACGCTGTCCCCAGGGTCTAGCATGTTGGGAGCTGTACTATAAGCGCAAACTTCGGTTCGCACTTCTGCTGCTAGTCCTAGAAGTTTTGCCCCTAAGACTATTTCCGTGTCGGGCGCTCGTTCGCGAGTCCCCGAGTGCATGTAATCTTCAGCTTCGCGTGCATCCAGAGTTGTTGACGCTGAGTCTGCTCACCGTCATGACTTGGGCACGGGGTGGAAGAAAGGAGCGAGTCGCTCAGGTGACTCGAGCCTTGCTGGTGATCACTCTCGCGGTGATTGCTCGGCTCCCAGGGTTGACGTGACGGTCCCGCGGAACTGCCCATGCTGAGACCCGTGGAGGCTCCCCATCCAGTCCTCTTGAGAGGTTTTGGCCTTGACGAGGACTTGGACGTCAGAGGACAGTATCGGCTCCCTCCAGTCATGTGCAGCCCCACCCAGACGACGGACCGACCAGTCTCGGAGGTGGCAGACGCTTCGCCTGCCATGCGAGAGTTTCGTAACACTCCTCAAGGAAGCGTTCTCTCTTCTGCTGCTCTGTCAGGTCCTTCCCAGGTGGTGCTGGGGCCTGCTGCTTCGGCAGCTGTCACAGCCCCTTCCTGGATGGGAGAACCTTCTGCTGTCTTGAGGAAGTTGGCGAAGAAGAAGAGGAAGGTGTTGTCGTCGTCTTCGTTGTCTTCTGCCGCCTCTTCCTCTTCAACTTTCAAGGCCCCCCAACCGAGGAAGAAGAAGGTGCCCCCCCCCCAGAAGTCTTGCACAGAGACTTCCAAGGGTCTATATTGCTCTGGTGACACAGGTGGGTCTTTTACTGGTCCTCCTGTTAATCCGGGAACGGCGACCGTGGAGGTACCTCCGGCTCCAAAGGTTGCACCTCTGGACTGGGAACCATCTCAGCCGTTCGCGAGCGAGCGTCACCGAGTCTACAGTCACCTACAGGTGACCGTGCAGCCAAGGTCCAGACAGCTGAGTATGCTCACCATCAGGACCCAGGCACGGAGCAGAAGGATGGTAAGAGTTGCTCAGGTGACTCGCCAGACTGGCAATCGCTCACGCAGCAATTGTCTGGTACCCAGGGTTGACGTGATTCCCACCAGACCGTTCACATGGCGAGGGGCTGCATTCCTGGAGGGACTTTCGGGTCCTAGAGGATGTAAGTCCACGTCATTGAGGAAGTATTTTGCCCATTCCTCCTCGATTTCTACGGGAATCGGGGAGGACCACCACCCAATGATCATCTGATGAAATTCGGTGGGTTTTGCCGAGCGCTTAAAATTCTTCTGAATTTCTAGCACTCTCAAAGTGTTTTTGTCTTCTACTATATGTAAACACTTGGGCGAGACCATGATCCAGAGTGGCCAAGACGAGAATTCCTGATAATTGTTACTATGATAATCAGGAATCTCGCCGAATGCTCGAATTCCTTGGAATTTCTGGGGTCTCAAGAGTGTTTTGGTTTTCCTGTAATTTCCAAACACACTGTCCAGATAGACATTCCCGGTAATTTTTATTATGAACTTGGGAGTCTCGCTAAGCCATTAATTCCTGGAATTTCTAGAATTCGAAGGAATTACTACTGCTGAAGGAAGAATATCTCCTCGGGAAGGGCTCTGCCTGGATGGACCCGACGGTCTGTTGCCTCAGTATGGAGAAGGACAGGCAAGAACAGTCAATCCTCCTCATTTTTTCCCCTTTAATTCTTGGTTATACCAGAATGAGACAAGGAAATAAGAGGAATTTCGTGGAGTTTACTCCTCGGAATTCGAGCCCGAGGGACTTATGTTTTTGGTTCAATCCTAGGATCTTGACCGAACATACGTCAATCCGTTCAGGATGGATAACACCGAAAGTTTGAATACCTCTCCAGTGCCACCATTTGTTCTTACACGATATACAAACCCTCAGTACTTTACATAACAAATTACTTCTGGCGTAGCTGGAATTACAGCCGAAGGTGGTTAGACATTAACTACCATGTGGCAGGCGGGTAGGCCACCCTGCCCGGATGTAGACACTCCACTTTGCTTTCGGCTGTCTTCCGATGAAGACGTGTGTTTTTGAGCTCCTGCTGACTGGTGGTTGATCATTTCCCCGGTGGAATCTTTCTGGTTTATTTTTGTTTTTTAAATATGCATATACGGTGTTTGATATTGATTTTAAATTCAATCGGTATACAAACCCACTTATTGCGATACCCTTTATAGCTGCCTTTCTACCTTGTGTTTAGTCTGCAGCAAAGGCATGCCAACATCTTTATTATTTACATTCTTTCGCCCTCTAACGTAAGGACGAGATATTTAAGTGAGGAGGAAACTTTACTTTCACGGTGAGTTGATAT
Organism: Macrobrachium nipponense; assembly: GCF_015104395.2. Classification (NCBI taxonomy): domain Eukaryota; kingdom Metazoa; phylum Arthropoda; class Malacostraca; order Decapoda; family Palaemonidae; genus Macrobrachium; species Macrobrachium nipponense. The sequence goes on along the minus strand of NC_087201.1, from coordinate 36,368,712 downwards.
TGATGCTGTAACGAGACATGCATTCATCAGCAATTTACGCTTACACTTGGGAATTACCAAGGGGAACTTAGGAGGTTTGTCCTTTTTGTTTTTTATGGTGTTTTGTTTTTTATGGTAATTTCTCTTCATCCTTTCACTTGCTATCGGACGAAGGTAGAATACTATCGGACGAAAGTAGAAGAGGGGGAGTGTGGTGGTGGTGTTTGGAGGATCTTCTCTCACTTTGGAGGACGGTGCCCTTGGATGCGAGAGGAGTATCCTTATTACTTTGAATAATATTTTCTTTATTTTAGACTAACAGTGGTGATTGGGTTTACAGCAGTATTGGTTGGATAGCTCTTTGTATTGGTTATCCTAACCTTGGAATTGTACCTGTGACTCGTAGCATATTGTGATACTGATCCTCAAGTGTGTGTACTGATCCCCTGCTGGTATTCATATTTATTTACCACTACTACCCTGAAGTTACATCACTGGACAAAGCTTTCGCTGCTGTCCTGTGATGTTTATCTATTCCTGATGGTAGAAGTCTGACAGAATTTGGAGGAATCGAAGAGGAAGAGAGCTCGTCAAGTGTAATTGTGGCGGGATCACAAGCTTAAAAACTGCCGGGTAAAATCCCCCATTACATAGACCTAATCACTACAGCTGCCAAACCCACCCTCAGTCACACTTTCTTCTTTTCACTACAGAATACAAGCAGGACAATTGACCTATACCTACACACACACACACACACACACACACACACACACACACACACACACACACACACACAAAAAACGTACTCACCAACTCCAGGTACTCCAGGCTATGCTGTGCTGTCCGCTGGTCGAGGTCACTGAGACACCACCATCTACAACACAAAAACCAAGAACCACAACCCAACAACACAGCAACCAAGGACCACAACTCAACAACACAACACCCAAGGACCACAATCCCACAACTCAACAACAAATAAGGAACACAACTCAACAGCACAGCAAACAACAAGGAACTTAACCACAACTCGACAACTCAGCAAACAACAAGGAACTCAACCAACAACAACAACCCTCAACTATAACAATCACATACAACCCTCAGGAACTCAAAAGCACAACAACTTCAAAGCAAACAACATCAAACTTAACAAAACAAACAACAAATCAATAACACAACTGACTTTCAATTCCTTCAAGACTGCTGCCGACACTATTATCACCAGCTTTCACCAAAGACTAACTGAGCACACAGAACTCTGAACTCCAACAGTACCAGCAGACAACCCAGAACTCACCAACAGCCTATCCATCCAGCAATTATACCCCCTCCCCTCTCTCTCTCTCTCTCTCTCTCTCTCTCTCTCTCTCTCTCTCTTCTCTCCTCTCTCTGTCTCCTCTTACTCTCTCTCTCTCTCTCTCTTCTCTCTCTCTCTCTTGGTGATTGCTTGGTTCCCAGGATTGATGTGACGGTCCTGTGGGACCTTCGACACAGAGACCGGTAGAGGCTTCCCATCCAGTCCTTTTGAGAGGTTTTGGCCTCGACGAGGACTTGGACGAGTCAGAGGACAGTATCGGCTGTTTCCAGTCAGGTGCACACTCAGCCCGACCCAGACAATGGTCACGTTCGCCCGACCGACCAGTCTCGGTGGTGGCAGACGCTTCGCCTGCCATGCGAGTGTTTCGTAACCCTCCTCAAGGAAGTGTTCTCTCCACCGCTGCTCCATCAGGTCCTCTTTCCCAGGTTGTGCTGGGGCTTGCTGCTTTGGCAGCCGCCACAGCCCCTTCCTGGATGGGAGAACCTTCTACCGTCCTGAAGAAATAGGCGAAGAAGAGGAGGAAGGTGTTGTTGCTGTTTTCTTCGTCTTTGTCTTCTGCCGCCTCTTCCCCTTCAACTTCCAAGGCCCCCAACCGAGGAAGAAGGAGGTGGCCTCCCCCCCTCCCCCCCCAAGAAGTCTTGTACCAGGACTTCTAAGGGTCTGTTTTGCTCCGGTGAGACAAGTGGGTCTTCCGCTGGTCCTCCCGTTCCTCTGGGAATGGGGCCCATCTTCCTCAGAGAAGAATACGACAGGGACCGTGGAGATACCAGCAGTGGCTGGTACCTCTTCCGCTCCAGAGGTAAGTGACTGTACACTCGGTGAGTGACTGTACACTCACCGAGTGTACAGTCACCTACAGGTGACCGTGCAGCCAAGGTCCAGACAGCTGAGTACGCTCACCATCAGGACCCAGGCATGGAGCAGAAGGATGGTAAGTCACTCAAGTGACTCTCACCAGACCGGCGCGATCGTCTGGTACCCAGGGTTACCGTGAAGGCACGGAGCAGAGGGATGTAATAGGTCACCCTCAGGGTTACCTCTCCGCCAGACTGGCGCGAATCGGTCCGGTACAGGTGTTACCCGTGAAGGCAGAGCGAGTGGATGGTAAGAGTCACTCAAGTGACTCTCGCCAGACTGGCGCGATCGTCCGGTACCCAGTGTTACCATGACGTTCCCACCAGACAGTTATCATGGCGACGCTGGGAAGAGGTCCCCCCCCCCCCCCCCCCCCCCCCCCCCCCCCCCCCCCGCCCCCCCCCCCCCCCCTCCAGGTCAGTCCAGTCTCCAGTCTCCAGGAAGAGCTTCAGCTGCTTCTGGGACCGTGGCCTGTAGTGAGGAAAATGCTCGCTCTCATTGCGTTAATGGACGCTACCAGTTACCCGACTGTCGCAGCCAGTTGGCTTTGTTTTCAAAGACACCTAAAGGACCTCTTCCTACAGGGAACCGTCAATTAGTGGTAACAGACCCAGCCTTTAAAAGTATGCCCTTTCGAGGGAAAGGTATATATATAAGACCTTCACAAGAGGTAGAGGTAAACCAGTATGTATTGCAAAACTTTTAAAAAAAACACAACAAAAGAGTCAAGAAAGTGAGGGTTTTTCCTCCATGCAGTAGAGGTGAGATTGCAGGAATTTGGGAATTGTTGGGAAAGTATGGGTGTGGAATTTTGCACCATACTTGTTTTAAGGGACGCAAGTGATCCACCTTTAGCAGATTCTCCGATTCCATTTCCAGCATACTTGCCAGGGTCAGAGAAGTTTGTTGCCCTTCAGGGGGAAGTAAGCCAACTTCTAGAGAAAGGTAATAGAGAAAGTAGTAGCTGTAATGGGATGGGGCTTTCTATAACCTCCTGTTCTTAGTCCCCAAAGCTTCCGGGGGTTGGAGACAAGTTGTAGATGTGAGTCAGATGAATCTTTTCGTTCACAATAGAAAATTCAAAAAGGAGACAACACAGTCAGTGCTTTCATCCATTCACCAACACGACTGGATGGTATCTCTAGACATGAAAGACTGATATTTTCATGTCCCGATTCATGTGGAATCGAGGAATTTTCTCAGGTTCGTCTTACAAGGGGAGACTTACCCATTTCAGAGCCCAGTTTTTTGGGCTGTCAACGGCACCACAAGTCTTCACCAGAATAATCTCTTCTCTAGCAAAGTGGCTTCATCTGATAGATGTAAGAATCAACCTCCACCTGGACGACTGGTTGATAAAGTCGAGCTCAAAAGAAAAATGCATGGAGGACCTTCAATTGACGATGTTGACGAAGAAATTAGGCCTTTTGATGAACGTTCAGAAGTCAAATCTTGTTCAGAGTCAACACATTTTCCATTTAGGGATGATGATAGATTCAGCGAGTTTTCTGGTTTTTCCATCTCGCCAAAGGATATATTCAGCCCTAGAGAAAGTACACAAGTTTGTTTCTAAGTTTGTAAATATCTTTTTCCCATATATATATGTTCCTTCTCTTCCAGATGCTAAATTGTAGAGCAATTCGCGCCCTTTTCATCAGTGTATATGTAGTGTGAATCCGTTTCCTCTGTCAAACTGTGTATTTTCAGCTGTGAAGAAACACATTCACAGCAGGGGCTCTGCCCTTTTGTTTGTTTGTTCGTGCATGCACGACGGACGCTATGTTTCTGTCCGCATGCCACCTTATGTACAGCCCCTTTGCGGAATAAAGTTAGATCGATCACCCTCCTTGTCTGACTGAGTCCTCACAATAATACAATGAAGGTTTGTTTATACTTACCTGGTAGTTCCAATGCTATAGTCCCTGATGCGATCGGCAGCTAGAAAAAAAAAAAAATCCCACCAGTTCGGTAGTACGGTTGGTACTCCTGGGTGATACTCATCTCCCCGCCTCTACTGGGGGTTGGTAGTGACTACGGTAGCATCTTCAGATATTCATGCCTCACCAGCCAATGATAGGGGAGGAGGGTGGACTTTAATAGGAACCACCAAGCAAGTATATTATTTTAGATGAATCTTACCTACTGTTAAATTTAGCTATTTCTCCCCGCCGATTAGGCGAGTCGGCATTCAAACAAAAAAGAATTGAATGGCTGCCCGGATGACTAAACTAGAACTGTCTAGTTTACCTGTTCTCCACCAGGTGTGTTTCAAATGTTTTAGCTCTTGTCAGAATTTTCCTTGCTGCCATTGCGGCTAGGCGATTGTTGGTATTCTGTGAAGTTTGGCTGTTTTACACCTGCTTACGGTATTGTAATTTAATTTTCCTAGGATATCTTCCACTGGAAGCAAATCCAATAACTTCAGGCTATGTAGGAATGTTTTTGGTGTAACCAGGATGGTGAGTTGGAAGTTGATCAAAATTCTTTTGTACTGACTAGGGTACAGAGTGTGATCTTGGAACTACTAGCTGTGAAGAATGTAGGGAATTGTTTGGAGAAATTTATGCCTTAATATGTCAGTTACAGGAAAGACTGGAAACTAATAGATTGCAAAAGCAATTAGTTAGATCAGGATTAAACCTATCAGGCTATCCCTACTCAGACTAGGCATATTAGTAGGCTAGTTTTGACTTCCTTTGTAGCTCCGCCTTCTGCTCCCCATTTGGTTCAGGAAAATGTATCGAGAAGTTGGAACATTAACCTATTTTTAGTTCTTATACAATTTGCACTATATGTAGCCTGAACCTAGGACTGCCCTGCGACAGTTGGAAACGTCCGCTGCTAGGGAACCAGGTCGGTTCTCAGGACGATGGGATTCTGTGCCCTCCAATACCTTCTTCGCCCTTTTCATGGTCTGAATCTCATTTAAAGTGTTCGCCAAAGGACCGCTAAAGCGATCGCCTAGGACCATTGAAGCGTTCACATAAGGAACATTTTGGTAAGCGTTAATGGGCACTCCGTAGGCACTTTCTGTCGTCTTCAACACCTAGTTTGAGGTGTTAGCATGCATAGGCTTAATATATGAAATTGGTATAGATATTTTATTGAGATGATAATGTATCAGTAGCTAGTTTTACACATTTAGATATGTCGACTCGGTCGACTGTTTATCTCTCTCATGTTTTGGTTATTCTAAATTCTCGCCTGCTAGCATATTCCTTTTTCTTTGTAATGCTTGTGTTCATTCTTTGCGTGCTTCCTCTTCGGCTATTGGCAAATCTCTTACTACTGCCTCGTTTAATGTCTCTTTCAAGTCTACACTGTCTGTAGTATCTAAAGTTCTCGCAGAGTTAGATATTGTAGCTTCAGAGACTTTTAACTTGGTTTCCTAGGAATGCTTTCAAGTATGTACGATTTTTTTAAGTTCCTGTCGGCAGCTGTCTCCTCCTGTTGCCCGCTGATGGAAGACGTGTGTGAATGGAGTTGGAGGAACTTTTGGGCCAGTTGGCGTTTGTTGCCACACTACGCCTTGCTGTGTCCTCATTTTGTGCTTGTCGTTTTGTCTTTTAAAAGTCTCGGAGAGCCGAAGGCTGCCTTTTGCTGTACAACGCTTACTGGTCCTTTAGCCATCTTTAGTAGGTGGTTTGCTTTCTTTCTCTCTTCTGTGGGGAAATGAACTCAAGACTGACAACATGCTGATGGATTTTCATTTCAACTTGAGTTATTACCTTTTATCTACGTTGTCTCATCTTTGCGACTTCTTAAGAGTGCTGGAGACGCCAACCCAGCGGGAGTTTTTAGCGAGGAAACAAGTAACTAAAACAAGTAACTCATTTCTGATGCTGCAGGGTAATGTCCTCATGCATGTACTCACTTGGCTTAGAAGAAGTGAGAACACTTTCGCTTTCTGATTATGCAGCTCGGTTCAAGGCGAAAAGGGATATCAATTGGTAGTCTTATTTTATACTTTTCGGGGATAAGTGGAGATTCAGGTTCTGGGATATGGACAGTTGCAACCTCCTAACATGCATGGAGTCTTGGGACCAGTATGTTAAATGGTGAAGGGCAGTTGTGATTCTTTTTGGTTGCCCTCCACTGGTTTAATCTACCTCGTATAGCTTCCCTTCTCTTCAGCGGAAATCTCTCATAAGTCTCTTTTAGTAGGAGATTGTGTATAGAGGGAATGATGGTCCAAGGGTAATTCTTAGGAAGACACCCGCGAGTAATTGGAGATATCTTAGACATTTGGAGACTGAATAACAGTAAGTGTCTGCCCATATACTTGTTGGTTTTCTAGCATGGTTTTAGTGCCTTTCCAAAGAACGGTCAGACTTTGTGGAACACATGCAGAATGTATTCCACTTACCATACATCCACAGTCATGCAAGTTCCTTCAAGATGTTTTTACTAGAAGGTATTGCTGTTTTGTCCTCTCTTTGGGTTAGTGTGCAGCCCTCTATAAGTTATGTCAGGGACTTGTTGCCCATTGGTAGATGGTCGACTTTAGGAGAAAGACATTTCTACTGAATCAGTGATTCAAGTTAGTCAGCTCTGTCAACAGTATTCCAAAGGCCAAGGACCTGTTGCTTCTTCTGGCCCAATTGCTATGCATTATATTGTTAATTCTTTATACCCCCATTCTTATCTAGTGATGCGGGGATGATACTTAATTATGCATGCTTGTCGGTCAAGATGAATAGGCATGTGCTGCTTGAAGAATTTTAGACCTGAAGGAAACTTCCTATATGGTAAGGGCTTTTCCTTATTAGGAAACATGGCCTCACGGGATATTTTCAGATCATCATGCTCAATTAATGTACAGTTTCAGCGTAAGAATTACGACACACAAATAATGTTCTTTAAATTTGTAAGTAATCCAGAACCAACTTTGGCTCCAGGACTGTAGGAGGGACTCTGTAACCAGGAATCTTACATTTGGTTCTTGAACCAAAGTCCAAGTTTTGGTCTTTTCCCTCTTTCATGCAACACAGTTTAACTAGTGTCATTACACTTTCATGCAACATAGAATGGTTAACACTACACCTGGTAAAAGTTTTAGATGTCAGGGCAGTGGAAAGACATCAGGATGCTTAGCAGGTTTATTCCCGGTCAGAAAAAAAAGTCTGTTGGAAGTTTGCTGCTTTGAGTGAAATGAAACAACATATTGGTTTGATCATTCATTCTGTGAAAGGACAGTGTTTTAGCAATTGGGGATTCAAGAAGAACAACTGCCTACAACGGCCTTTACATCCATAAGTTTGGCACTTGGTGTGGATTTAAGGAACACTCACTTAGCTTCCTAGCATTTAGATGAACAGGGACATCCGAATGATTACTACTACTTTGTTGGCCCTCAGGCTTGAGCAGTGGATGTTTCCTTAAATTTTGCCTAATTCAGTCATAGGCCTGCCCCTCGTATCTACTCTGAATTCTATTGAGCAATTTCAAGTTCAAGAATTGCTTAGTCTCCTGTAGAGCCCTTGTAGCCTCAGGGCAAAAATTTTCAGAATTTCCAATGCTCTTGGTAGATGTTTCATTTTTCCGTCGAGAAGAAATCAATTCTACTAAAAAATTCCATACAGTTCCATTAACGTAGGCATCTCCTCAACTGCTCGGAGATGTTAGAATGTCCCCTCCCAATAATAAGATTTTCAAGTTATCATAGGATCTGTCCTTAATTTAAAACTTCCAGGCCTGGGGTCAGAAGCAGTGGTCTGTGTGTTGCTGAGGGTACCATTCTGGAGGAATTTTCAGCATCTGGAACCTTGTAGATGTCAATGTTTTCTGTTTAAAGGAGAAAAGACTTCACTGTCTACTTCCAAAGTTATCGTTCCATACGTACTTTCCTTGGTATTGCATCAAGTACTTTTAGATCTTGCTGAGGACCAGCACTAAGGTGTCAAGGTTGATGCCTCTTCATCTCTATATCAGTCTCTCTGGAGTTTTGATGCTGGTTCAAACTTCATCTAAGTTTACTGTAAAACCTTTTATTTAACAGTGGTTAATAAGTAAATTTATTGTCAGCACCCTTCTTTAAGCTGGTGTAAAGGAACTGCTATTTTAGCTTTCTGCCTTAGAGCTGAGGGTGATGTTAAGGCTATGCTTTACAGTTGGGGCATTTAGATTTAAAGGTTAAACCTAGAACATTATCATCCTTTTAGAAACCTTGAACATATCTTCTACCTTTATTGAAGTTAAACATTCATATTGTGAGCAGCAGTTGCAACTTCATTTAGTGTTACGTTAGTGTTACGTCAATTTGTTGCTCTAGAATAGGATTGATATGTCACAGTAGAAGTACAATTCAGTTTTTGCCCGATCACTACCTTAAGTATACAGAATTGTGTTTGAAAACAGTAAAGCCCTTGATCCACTACTAGGAATGGGTAGTCTTTTCCTGAACCAAAAAAAATAAAAGCAACTATTTAGGCTCTTTTGTTTAAATCCCAGGTTTTAATGTTTTAGGGAGCATGAAGGTACAAATTTTGTATAGGAGCATACCTTTATTGTTAAGGTATTTATTTTAAGTGACTGTCGTTTTATAGGGCTTTTGGACTCAAGCACAGGGGTCCCTCATACCGCTTGAGTTTCATGCTGGCTGAATCGAAGTGGTTTTCTCTGCAATGCTGCTCTTTGCTGCATATGTATGAGAGCCTTGCTCCCTAAATGGAATCCAACTTCTGGTGGTAGTAAAATCCACCAAGGATTCCAGATCAGGTGAGAATGTTTTGGTGTTTCATATAAGAAACCTTTAGCTCAAATGGCTGAGCAGAACTTTGTCTAGCTGCACTACCCACCATCCTCTTCTTAATGTTGGAATCAGCTAAATTTAACAGTAGGTAAGATTCATCTCAAATAATATAAATTTCCATAATAAAATTTATTATTGGGATACTTGCCTACTGTTAAAGTAGACCCTCCCAGCCTTCCCACAATTTATTGGGCTGTCAAGGAGAATTCTGACGAGCTAAAACATTCGAAACACACCTGGTGGAGAACAGGTAAACTAGACAGTCATCCGGGCAGCCATTCAATTTTTGTATGTTTGAATGCCGACACGCCTAATCGGCGGGGAGATATAGCTAAATTTCACAGTAGGTAAGTATCCAAATAATAAATTTTATTATGAAAATTTACATACTAAACTTCATTTTATTATCAAAGTATCATTTAGTCAGATTCAGTGAACTTACTGGTAAATCTTTGCCTAGTATGAGAGAGAGAGAGGGTCGCCTTTTTCAGAATGCTAACATTTCCTCCATCCCTTTGTCCATATCTTTTAGTTAAATAAGTTGAAAAAAGCAAATGGTAAAAGTATTGTTGCTTAGACACTGTATCCATAAACAGTTGTTTTGCTAGAACAGCTGAACTGAATCTGATGATAATGTTTTGCTTGCATTTCAGCCATAGTATGATAGTAAAAAATTACCATAATTATGTTACAAATGACATTAAGTAAAACAGGACTTACATATGTTTGCATTATACTACCATTATTAGGTTTGGAGAAAATATTGCCAAGTAAATATAGTACTACTAAATTTAAGCTGCAGTTGTAGCTGAAAACAAAATTTTTGCACTACTAGTGACTTTAAATAATCGTGCATCGGCAACATGGATGCAACATTACTGCATATAACAGTAGAGAAAAAAGTATTTTAATAAAAAATACTGGCCATGAAAGAACACATTTTACTGTTGTTTTCACGCCGACAAGAGATAAATACGTAAATATCTTACATTAAGAAATAGGATAAAAATAATGAACATAATCAGTTTATTGTTAAACAAAATAACATGTTCACGACACCATCTGTTGATAAGTTCACAACAAGACATACATATTTAAATCATATTGCTACTTGAAAGCACTTCATATAACAAAAAATAACCTATTTACTCTAAATAGAAGCAAAAAAATTCCTCTGAATGAAGTTTATGGCGAAATAACCCTGCGTCTGCCCTCTGCTGATTTTTCCAAACCAAAACATTGATCGCTTTTGTTGTATTTTATAATGTTATAAGCAATTGTGTGAGACTACATACAGTAATATTGGATACATTGAAGTAAAATATAACTTTAAAAGAGCCAAGGAAAAGATGCATATTCGTAATGCTTGTATTTTATGAGGGTCTCTCTGTTTAGATAAGTACTGATAACAGACAACAGTGTCATCTAAACGAAATAAAGAACTAAGTCTAGTTTGTGCATTCAAATCAATTTTCAACTTGAAATATACAGTAGAGCCTCGGTTCTCGACGATAATTCGTTCCAGAAGGAGCGTTGAAATTCTATTATTTCAAGAACTGAATCAAGTTTTCCCATAAGAAATAACTGAAAATGGATTAATCCGTTCTTGACCATCAGTTATTACCCTAACCTTGCCTTTTTATACAATACATTACATGTAAATTACAACTAAATAAGTTAAAAGTTAAATAAATATCATGTTGAACGTATATTTATAATTTTAAATGTATAATATACAGTATAAAAGAAAACTAGCCTGCGTCCAACCGATTGTAGACCAAGTGCCATAGGCTACCTAGGTAAATAGTAAGTAGCGTAGTGTAGTGAGTAGGCATAAAACGTGTTGCTAACATAATAAAAACATTGAAAAGCAAGTCTAATTATTACAGTAAATTAATAAACTATTAGAATTAAACCCAATTCATATTTATCAAAAACTTGCAAAAATTTGCCTACAGTAAGTCGGCATTTAAGGATGCAAACAAACCATAGCGCAGCCCTGGTGGTTTATATCGGGACTATGGTAGTAAACAAACCATATCGTCGCTATAAGCCTAGAAACGTTTACATTAGATATTAGTTTATGGTAAATCTTTTACGGAGTCGACTGCAATACTGTATACAAAATTGCTTGAAAATTATCTTTCAGTAAATGTAATGTTATGATACTAACGATTTTGTTTCATAAATGTCCTCATAAATAAAGATGCGTCTTTTACGGCAAATTGTCCAATATCAGGGCTGGTTTCAAGCTTATTGGACTTTGACAATTATTATGGTACTGCATGGTACATATATACGTACGTATAAGTAAAAGAATCTTCTTAATGTCTTTAATTACTATACCATTACGTACCAGCATCTCTTGAGTTTAATATCAAGCTAACCTCTTCTTCTTCTTCTTCTTCGTCTTCTTCTTCTTCTTCTTCTTCTTCTTCTTCTTCTTTTTTTTTTTTTTTTTTTTTTTTTTTTTTTTTTTTTTTTTTTTTTTTTTTTTTTTTTTTTTTTTTTTTTTTTTTTACGAGGACGCTTATAAACCAAGCATACAGATTGTGTTCATTACCGCGCACGCGTTGCATATGTAAACTGTGTCACTACCAGACCTCATACGTAAACATTGACGTCTTTATACAGTAGACATAAAAGAATCTTCTTAATTTCTATAATTATTCTATACCAAAGCGGCTTCTCTGATTAACCCTTAAACGCCGAAGCGGTAAAAATCAAAACCTCTCCCGAATGCCGGGGCTGGTTTGGAGTGAGCGCAGAAGCGGAAAAAATAATTTTTTCAAAAAATCACAGCGCGCTTAGTTTTGAAGATTAAGAGTTCATTTTTGGCTCCTTTTTTTGTCATTGGCTGAAGTTTAGTATGCAACCATCAGAAATGATAAAAATTATCATTATCATATATAGATAATGCGATATAGGATAGCGCAAAAACGAAATTTCATATATAATTGTATTCAAATCGCACTGTGCGCAAAACGGTTAAAGGTAACAAGTTATTTTTTTGGCGTTGTAATGTAAACTAAATTGCGATCTTTTTGGTATATAACACATTGTAAAACGATAAAAGCAACACAGAGAAAATATTATCACAAAATGATGCATGAATTCGTAACGTGCGGACGTAAAAAAATATTTTTTTAAAAATTCACCATAAATCTAAATATTGTTATAGAGACTTCGAATTTGTTTCAAGATGAAGTTAAATGATGGAATATTACGATACTGTAAGAGTATTAGCTTACAATTGCAGTTTTCGACCATTTCGGACGAGTTAAAGTTGACCAAATGTCGAAATTTAAAATTTTTTTATATGCAATTATTTCGGAAATTAGAAAAGCTACAACCTTCAAATATTTTCTTTTATTTTACATGAAATTGCGCACATTTTCATATATAAAACTCTATGAAATGCCTAATATGAAACGGAGCAAATTTTCTGAGAATGCAATGTACGCAATTCGGAGATATATGGCGGAGAATCCGCGTGCGGAGGGAAGGAAAGTTTTTTCCATAAATTCACCATAAATCGAAATATTGTGCTAGAGACTTCCAATTTGTTGCAAAATGAAGGTAAATGATTGAATATTACTAAAATATAAGAGTTTTAGTTCTTTACAATGCGTTTTTTCGTTTCAACTTTCGTAGTTCTCAAAGTTGACCCGAACATAGTTTTTTTTCTATTTATTGTGATTTATATGCAAATATTTCAAAAAAACATGGAGAAAAGCTACAACCATTCAATTATTTTTTGTTTGTGTTGGCAATTCTACATTGAAATTGCTCACATTTTCACCTTATACAGTTAGTACCTCGAGATACGAAA
>NC_087201.1:36339160-36355471 GCF_015104395.2 Macrobrachium nipponense | reverse complement strand
CTTTAGTTTGGTTAGGTGATCGGATTTGGTTTGAAGCTCCCTGCGTGGTAGTGGACAGGTTCTGTCATAGAAGAGGGCGAACCCCACCATTGACATGATCCGACTTGGATTCTACTAAGTAAGCGGATATCAATTCCCGTTAGTAGACCCAAAGAGTCTTTCCAGCTGTAGGTCACGCCCTCGCTGTAGCTCTTATGGCTATGCAGACTAATAGACAGTATCTATGAAGTCTTCAGCCTAAACAGGTAAGAACCAAGGTTATTTTTATCCTACAACAGGTGTTGTTTACCTTTTCTTTGTTATTTTCTCTGTCTTGTACCCTCACCAAGGGTGTCAATCAGCTAAGTATATGTCTGACAGGAAAAGTTCATGTACAAAAATGATATTGTTATTTTACAATAAAAAAGTTTTGTACATACTTACCTGGCAGACATATACGATTGATGGCCCGCCCAGCCTCCCCTCAGGAGACAGGTATAAGAGAGAAAAAATCTGGCAAGAAAGGTATGTTGGTTCTTACACCCGCTTCCCAGCGGCGGGTAAGGTAGATCATCTGACCTACCTGTCGCGTTTGCCGCAAGTTTTGAATTCTGTCGTGACGTCAGAGACGTAAGCTAAGTATATGTCTGCCAGGTAAGTATGTACAAAACTTTATTGTAAAATAACAATATCATTTTGGTAGAAGACGACGTCGAAGCGTGCACTTGGATAATTTTTTAAATAAATAGTAAAACATCAATCTTTTACATATTTATGATGATTAATTTGAAAATATTCGTTATTGAAAAAGTAACTCGATTCTGACTCAAATTTAAGTAATTATTTTTTGGAATTAGAACGTTCGTTTAAGTCCTGTATTATGACGTCACGACATCTTGGCTTTCGTACCTAGGGTAAAAAACCGTAGGGTCCAGAGTGGACCATGTACGATCAGCTTGGACAATCCCAAAAAAAGTACATTATAACGCGTCCTGACATCGGAGATGGGCAGCAGTCGCGACTCGTTGTTGGTGAAAAACGGAGCTAAAGACCTCTACTCTCCTTTCAAAGTAAGTATTTTCTCCAAAGTTAGAAATTAAGGCCAAATTTTAAGATTTAAACAGAGGGCAGTGAAAACGATGTCCAACGTACTGCAAATCTCACCAAAACGCGTTCAACATTTTTACTTACAACTCGAAGTATTTAGAAGATTGACGCCATCTTGATGTTTACGGAGTTGCTTGTGTCAATAAACTAACCATTTCCTGTGATAAATCCGCACACCACTTGTGGCCACAGACGCTAGGGCACTTTCATTACAACAAACGGAAAACTTTTCCTCACCGAGTAAACAACTGTTTTGTAGAAGACGACGACGAAGAGTGCACTTCGATAATTTTTTAAATAATAGTAAAACATCAATATTTTACATATTTATGATGATTCATTTGAAAATATTCGTTATTGAAAAAGTAACTCGATTCTGACTCAAATTTAAGTAATTATTTTTTGGAATTAGAACGTTCTTTTAAGTCCTGTATTATGACGTCACGACATCTTGACTTTCGTACCTATTGTAAATAATTGCTTTACTCAACTTTCTTGCAGAACAGTTTACCAGTTATTCATGCAGATTATCAGCTCTTCATGTAATTGGTATAATCATAATGCGCATTTTGTTCATGAAACTTACCTGTCAGATATATATAGCTGTATTCTCTGAAGTCCGACAGAATTTCAAAACTCGCGGCACACGCAGTGGGCGGCCAGGTGGTAGTACCCATTCCCGCCGCTGGGAGGCGGATATCAGGAACCATTCCCATTTTCTATTCATATATTTCTGTCGCCGGTGCTAAACAACTGTTTGCAGTACCTCCGCCTTTGGAATTTGAAAACTTTTGGTCACTTAAGTATTTGGATTGTCTTTTGGTTTTGATTCTGGATTGGTGGCTAGGCACGCGCAATAGTGGACTGTTTTTTATTTTGGATTGGCTTTTCTTTGAACGTGATGTCTGGATCAAGTTCAGTGAGTTTCAGGGTGTGTGTGAAGAGTGATTGTAAGGTGAGGCTACCGAAATCATCGGTAGATCCCCACACTGTATGTACGGGGTGTAGGGGCATGTGTGCTTAATAGATGATCGGTGTAAGGAGTGCGAATGTTTGACCGATGATGGATGGAAGATGTATGATTCCTATCTATGGAAATTGGAACGTGATAGGATCAGGTCTTCCTCTAGGAGCGGTTCCAGTAAAGGTAAGGGAAGTAATATTCCACCTTCAATAACCCCAGTAGATTTTGTATCTCCTAACCCTGTGATGTTGCCTTCGGGCCCTGAAATTGTGTCTGGAGAAGGTAATGCCCTTTCTCTTATTTTGGATTCTTTGCGATCTCTGGAATCCAAAGTGCTAGCCTTAGAAACCGGCGCTGTGAAGTTTAGTGATTGTGCCCCTAGTGTTGTGGAGGGGGCGTCAGATCGGCCCCATAATGCCTCTAGGCCTAGACCGCTGTCGGACTCCCAGGACTCTGAGTGGGCATGTCGAAAGCCGCAAGAGGGTTACGGGGGCTCCCCACCGATCTGGCGTCCCTTCGGCAGATCCTGTTGCAAATTCCCAGGCTGCCAAGGAGCGTGCTCAGGCTCACATCCTCAAGGACTGTTTTTCGTCCTCCGAGGCGCCCTCCCCGCGCAAGGGGTGAAGCGCTCGGAGAGACTCGCGTCCATTGAAAAGGGCCTTTAGAAGTGAGGACGCTTCACGTCCTCTCTCGCCAGTTTCTTTGCGGTCGTCGCCGGCGTCATATAACGCTTTTCCGTCACATGACGCTTTTCCGTCATCGGAGGATGACGCTAGGGAGCGCCCCAGTCGCTCTCAGGAGAGGCAGGTAGCTGTACCTGTGAGAAGGAAGGAGGCGTCCCCTCGCCCCTCGTCTTCTCGCAGGATCAGCCCTTCACCTGCTTTGGATTCTTTGCCTACGAAGAATATTCTCGTGTCCCTTCAGGACCAGTTTTCTTCTTTGATAGCTAAGAAAGCTGTTGAGCCTCACCGTAGGAAGGACATCAGACTGCCTGTTAAGAGATCTAAGCAGTCCCCTTCTCCGTCTCCTCGTTCATCTCTTTGACCTCCTGCTTTTAGATCGTTGCCCCTTCGCTCTCAGACTGCGAGTAAGAAGGCGCAAGCGAGAGGGTGGTTTTCCCTCTAGACGTTCTGCGCAGGACGCTTTGGAAGACGCTCTGCGGGACGCTTTTCAGGACGCCTATGAGGACGCTCGGCAGGACGTTTTTGAGGACGCTCGTCAGGACGTTTCTGTTGATGCTCGGAGGGACGCTTTTGCAAGCATTCGTGAAGAGGCTTTTGAGAGCGCTCAGCAGGACGCTTTAAGAGCTCGTAAAGATGCTTTTGCAAGCGCTCGTAAGGACGCTTTTGTTGACTCTCGGAGGGACGCTTTTGTACGCGCTAATAAGGACGCTTTTGTAAAGGCGCGTAAGGGCGCTTCTTTAGGCACTAGCAAGGACGCTTCAGTAGAAGTTCAGCAGGATGCTTTGTGAGAAGCTCGGCGAATTAAGGATGGTCAAGACGCCTCTCAAGACGCTCGATGCTTTCAAGACAATCGTCTAGTTTCACGCCACAACGAACGACAAGAGGTCCGTCTGGATGAGGAGGCTTCTTCGTCCAAACTTCAGAGGTCTCTTTTGAAGATCAGACCTGTTGGTCTTATGCCCCCTCCTGCTGTGCAGTCACCAGTTCCTCTCAGGGAAGAGGGAGAATTGAGTAGTCCTGCGGACTCAGTTGAGGAGGATCAGCCGTCTGCTTCGTCTGTATCAGACTTCAAAGTTCTTGTTCGACTTTTACGCTCGTCGTTTGGAGACAAGTTTCAGCCTTCAGCTCCTCGGTCTCCCCCTTCTCAGTTTTCCTCATCAAAAGCCAGTAAAGCTCCGGAGTTCGTAGAAATGAAGACTTCGCTTTCCACTAAGAGGGCTTTCAAGAAGCTCCAGGATTGGATGGAACGCAGGAAGGATCAGGGCAAGTCTACTTTCGCCCTTCCTCCCTCGAGACTCTGTGGAAAAGGGGGAGTTTGGTATGAGACTAGAGAAGAAGTGGGTGTGAGGATCCCTTTATCAGCGCAAGGTGATTTTGCAAGTCTGGTCGACGCTCAGAGGAGGTCCCTACTTTCTTCAGCGAATATTTCGTGGACACCTACGGAGATTGATCATCACCTGAAAGGACTTTTGAGGACTCTGGAAGTCTTCAACTTTTTGGACTGGTGCTTGGGAGTCCTAGATGTTCAATCTAGGAGTCCGGACTCTATCAGTCTGGGGGAGCTGTCCAGTGTATTAGCATGCATGGACAAGGCCGTCAGAGATGGTTCGGAAGAGTTGGCGTCGCACTTTGGTACGGGCCTATTAAAGAAGAGAGCTCTTTTCTGTAATTTTACTGCGAAGTCGGTTTCTCCTTCTCAAAGGGCAGAGCTTCTCTTTGCACCTCTTTCGAACCATCTTTTCCCCCAGACTTTGGTTAAGGACCTGGCTGTTAGTTTGCAAGAAAAAGCTACACAGGACCTCTTAGCCCAGTCCTCCAGACGTCCCGCAGTCCCTACGACGTCTTCTTTTGGACGAATTCCGAAGAAGCTGAGGCCCTTTCGTGGGGCTCCTCCCTCGAGATCAGCTCCTCGAGGGAGAGTACTTTCAAGAGGAAGAGCTTCTTTCAAACCGAGAGAAAGAAGTGAGAACTATGTCCTTCAGACACCAGTCGGAGCCAGACTGAAGTACTTTGCGGGAGCATGGAGAGAGAGGGGTATGGACTTTTGGTCCCTCAAGATAGTAGAACAGGGGTACAAGATTCCCTTTATGGTACCTCCTCATCTAAGCACAACTCCCAGAGATCTTTCTCCTTCGTACCAACGGGAGAAACAGCGGATACTATTCGACCTTCTAGACCAAATGGTCGAAAAAAGAGCGGTGGAACAGGTCGTAGACCTGGGGTCACCAGGATTTTACAACAGGCTTTTCCTGGTACCAAAGCAGTCGACGGGTTGGCGTCCAGTCCTAGACGTAAGCAGGCTGAATCTTTTCATAGAAAAGAAAAAATTCAAGATGGAAACGCCTCAGTCAGTTCTAGGAGCCTTGAGACCGGGCAACTGGATGGTGTCCTTGGACCTGCAGAACGCATACTTTCACATTCCGATACACCCTCTCTCAAGAAAGTATCTAAGGTTTGTTCTAAGAGGCAAAGTCTGGCAATTCAGAGCTCTTTGTTTCGGATTAAGCACGGCTCCGATGGTGTTTACTGTTCTAATGAAGAATGTAGCGAGATGGTAACATTCTTCAGGAATAAGGATCTCTCTCTATCTCGACGATTGGCTCATCAGAGTGTCTTCAGAAGAGAGGTGTCTGAAGGACCTTCAGTTAACGTTAGCCTTGGCGAAGTCCCTGGGACTTCTGGTCAACCTCGAAAAGTCGCATCTGATCCCGACACAGTCCATCGTGTATCTGGGGATTCAGGTGGATTCAGAGGCTTTTCAAGCGTTTCCGTCCCAGGAACGACAGCAGCAAGGCTTAGAGAAAGTTTCAGTTTTCCTAGGGAAGGAAACTTGCTCGGCAAGGGAATGGACGAGTCTGCTGGGAACCATTTCCTCGCTGGAAAAGTTTGTTTCCCTGGGGTGACTGCACCTCAGGCCTCTCCAGTTTTTTCTAGCAGAAGAATGGAGGGTCAAGCAAGATCTAGATGCGACCTTAAAGATCTCCGAGTCGGTAAAGAGTCATTTGAGATGGTGGCTCGATCCCGGGAAGTTTCGAGAGGGTTTATCTCTTAAAACTTCAGAGCCCCGACCTAGTGTTGTTTTCCGACGCGTCCATTTCGGGCTGGGAAGCAACACTAGGAGGGGAAGAAGTGTCAGGCACCTGGAGGGGGTAACAGGTGTCCTGGCACATAAATCTAATAGAACTAGTAGCGATTTTCCTAGCGCTACAGTTCTTCGAAGAGAAGGTTGCATGCAAAGTTGTCCAGGTCAACTCGGACAACACCCTGCAGCCCTGGCCTACTTAAGGAAACAGGAAGGTACACACTCTCGACCCCTGTTTTGCCTAGCGAGAGAGATTCTGCTGTGGGCGCGAGCGAGGCAAATAAAGATCCTTACGAGGTTCATCTCAGGAGTCTAGAACGTCAGAGCAGACCTTCTCAGTCGACAGGATCAGCTCCTGCCAACAGAATGGACTCTGCATCGGGACGTTTGTCGGGAGCTGTGGAAGTTATGGGGACGTCCTCTGGTGGACCTATTTGCGACGTCGAGGACGAAGAGGCTTCCTCTTTATTGCTCCCCTGTTCTGGATCCAGGAGCGGTCGCTGTAGACGCCCTTCTCTGGGACTGGACAGGCTTGGATCTGTATGCCTTCCCACCGTTCAAGATCATGGGGGAAGTCATAAGGAAGTTTGCGGCGTCAGAGGGGACGAGGTTGACTCTAATCGCCCCGATGTGGCCTGCGAGAGATTGGTTCACGGAGGTAATGTCTTTTCTTGTAGACTTCCCAAGGACTCTGCCCTGGAGGAAAGATCTACTTAAACAGCCCCACTTCGAAAGGTATCACAAAAACCTCTCCGCTCTGTGTCTGACTGCGTTCAGACTATCAAAGTTGGCCAGAGCGAGAGGTTTTTCTAAATCAGTATTGAAAGCGATCGCCAACTCAAGGAGGGCTTCATTGCGTGCAGTTTACCAGTCGAAGTGGGCTTCCTTCAGGGCATGGTGTAGAAGGGAGGGAATTTCCACTTCCACAACCTCTGTGAGCCAAATAGCCAACTTTCTTCTGTACTTGAGGAATGTGCAGAGGTTAGCAGTCCCAACCATTAAGGGATATAGAAGCATGCTGTCAGCAGTCTTTCGGCACAGAGGCCTAGATCTTGCTGACAACAGAGATCCTCACGATCTCTTGAGATCGTTTGAAACATCGAAGATATCTCAGGCGAGGCCTCCTTCCTGGAACTTAGATGTTGTTCTAAGGCATTTAATGTCAAGTCCTTTCGAGCCTCTCCACGCAGCGTCTCTTAGGAACTTGACGAGAAAGGCTCTTTTCCTAACTGCTCTGGCGACGGCGAAGAGAGTTAGCGAAATTCAAGCCTTTAGTGAACATGTGGGCTTCAAAGGTGATAACGCTGTCTACTCTTTGAGTCCCATGTTCTTGGCCAAGAATGAGAACCCGTCTAACCCTTGGCCCAAGAGCTTCGAAATAAAGGGAATGACGAACTTAGTAGGTCGAGAACCAGAGAGAGTCCTGTGCCCTGTCAGGGCTCTCAAATTTTATGTACAAAAAACGAAGGAGGTACGAGGTCCCTTGGGTAATTTGTGGTGCTCAGTGAAGAGACCGGATTTACCTTTATCAAAGAATCCTTTGGCTTTCTTTCTAAGGGACATTATCAAGGAAGCTCATTCATCTTGCCAGAAGACTGATTTGAGCCTCCTGCGAGTGAACGCTCATGAAGTCAGAGCTGTTGCAACCTCGCTTGCCTTCCAAACGAATATGTCAATCAAGGACATTCTTGATTCCACCTTTTGGAGGAGCAATTCAGTATTCGCCTCACACTATTTGAGAGATGTGAGAACGATATACGAGAACTGCTGTTCTCTAGGGCCATACATTTCTGCAGACACAGTTTTGGGGGCTGGAAGTAGCTCTTATCCTATCCCCTAGCTAAAAGTTAGGTTTAGTTTTTATTTTGGGTTTTTTGGTTGTTGGTTAGATCTTCAGAGGAGATCTTCCATTCGTTAGTTTAGCTTAAATGGGGTTTTGTTTAGTTGGTCAGGTGGTGGTCAGTTGCTTCATAGCCCTCATATGTATGGTACTATGGTCTAGTCACGTTGTGGGTACGCCCCCGTTGACAGATCATCCGGAGCGCACCAGCAGTACAGGTCTCTACCTCACTGGCAACTCTGGTTAAGCAGAAGCAGGCTTAGGTGACAGTAATCACGAAGTCAGCTATGCTAACAGGTGAGGAACCAAGATGTCTATCATCTACTTAATTTTGTTTCCTAAAATCCTATTCTGTCTCTTCCCACCATCCAAAGGTGGGATTCAGCTATATATGTATCTGACAGGTAAGTTTCATGAACAAAATATTATTGTTATAATACAATTAAGTTTGTTCATACTTACCTGGCAGATATATATAATTAAGTGCCCACCCACCTCCCCTCAGGAGACAGTGGCACTAGAAAATATGAATAGAAAATGGGAATGGTTCCTGATATCCGCCTCCCAGCGGCGGGAACGGGTACTACCACCTGGCCGCCCACTGCGTGTGCCGCGAGTTTTGAAATTCTGTCGGACTTCAGAGAATACAGCTATATATATATCTGCCAGGTAAGTATAAACAAACGTAATTGTATTATAACAATAACATTTTTACATCCGTGTGTTACGAATTCATGCATCATTTTGTGATAATATTTTTCCTGTGTTGCTTTGATCGTTTTACAATGTGTTATATACCAAAATGATTGGAATTTAGAGTACAATACAACGAAAAAAATTAACTCTTTAGCTTTAACCGTTTTGCTCACTGCGCGATTATATATGAAATTTTGTTTTCGTGCTATCATATATCGCATTATTTATATATGATAATGCTATTTTTTTTTTTATTTCTGATGGTTGCATACTAAACTTTTGGCAATGTCAAAAAAAGGAGCCAAAAATGAACTCTTAACCCTCTTACGCCAAAGCGGTAAAAAATACAGTCTCCCATGTGCCGGAGGTGTTTCAGAGTGAGCGCGGAAGCGGAAAAAATATTTTTTTCAAAAAATCACAGCGCGCTTAGTTTTCAAGATTAAGAGTTCATTTTTGGCTCCTTTTTTTGTCATTGGCTGAAGTTTAGTATGCAACCATCAAAAATGAAAAAAATTATCATTATCATATATAAATAATGCGATATATGATAGCGCAAAAACAAAATTTTCTACATGCAACTTCCCCGGCAGATATATACTTAGCTTATGTCTCTGACGTCCGAAAGAAATTCGAATTTCGCAGCACACGCTGCAGGTAGGTCAGGTGATCTACCCCCCTGCCGCTGGGTGGCAGGAATAGGAACCATTCCCGTTCTAGAACCAGATTTTCTCTGTCGCGGTAGTGTCAACATATGTTGTTGCTACCTCCTGACTTGATTTTCGTTTTTCATCGCCATCGATCTTCTGGGCTGTCTTTTGCAGGGAAGTACTGGGTCTTTGGTTCGGCATACGCTTTTATTAACTTTTTAATGAATTTGGCTTCGAAAATTTCGAAGAATATATGACGTGTAACTACCGAAATTTTCGGTAGACACTCACATAGTTTGCAAGAAAGGGAAATATTAATATTTATTCATTAATACGTGTAATAAGTGTTAGAATTGATTGAGGAAATATACTGACTTCCTACTTTAGGGAGTCAGTAAAGCATGTAACTAGATAAGTTTCTTTTAAAAGTTTTTTGGAAACTCGTACTAACGAGCAATTAGAGTATTAACAGTACTAGTAGTGTTGCATCCTCATCACCTTCTTACTTCGCAGAAACTTCAAATTCATAATTGCAATTTGAAGACAAGGATTGTGGCTCAAAATGCGAGCTATTAAAAGGTAAGAATGATTACTAGTGTTCCCCATTGCAGTGGAGAGTGCGTCTGATCGGCTCTGTCTCGCTCTCAGGCCTAGACCTCTTTCAAGCTCCCAAGCCCAGGGGAGAAGGAATGTCGAAAGCCGTAAGGAGGTTTCAGAGAATCCCCACCGGTCAGGCGTCCCCTCGGCAGGTTCTGTAGAGCGTCCCAGACTGCCAAGGATAGCCTTTGAAAAGGCATCCTTAAAAAAGTGCGTCTCTTCATCTTACATCCGAAAAGACGAAGAATGTATATGTTTTGATGATCTAGCGCGTTCTCTGAAAACTAAGAGAACACTGAGCAAGAGCCAGCCAGGAACTTAGGAAGCCGCGTTCCAGCAAGCTAGCGTGAGCCACGTTCCAACAGCCAGCAGCGAGCCGCGTTCCTACAACCAAACGCGAGCCGCGTTCTAGCAACTGAGCGCGAGCCGCGTTCTAAAAATTTTTCTTGGCGCAAGGCGCCTTCAAAGAGACGAAGCGCCAGCCTGGCGCAAATTGTGCCAGAAAAACAGACGGCTAGAGCAAGGAGCCTTATAGTACAGTGGCAATCAGAACGATCCTTCCTTTGAACGTTTCCGGGCAAGAGGCTCTTTCTAAAAGGGGTCTAGTAGGCGCTCGGAACTATCAGGGCGCACAGGACCTTCCACGCAAGCGGAACGTTCCAGGAGCGAGTCTCCTTTCTAGCGTGCGGAACATTCCAGGCGCGCGGAACTATCCAAGCGCTAGGCGCAAGGAGCCAGGCGCCGAGGCTCCTCTTTGAGTTTTTAACTTGAGCAACTTTCCCCTGGCAAAGGTGCAAGATGTCGCACAGGCGGCCGTCCCGTTTGTCAGAAGGATTCTGATACTAAGAGAAGCCTTTTTTTTCATTATTCAGAAGACTCCTGTGTTTGGCAGTTCCTCTCAATGCGGACTATCTCCTTCATTCATGCTCTTCCCTCGTTATGAAGAGGCAAGAGCTTTGGGAGTTTTTCTTATAAGAATCTCATCGACGTTTGGGTATGATGGCGGATAGGAAATATCTATTTCCTTCCGTAAACCCTACAGATGAACAGGAATTCTGTCTCTTCCGCGATTTATGAGGAAATCACGAAGATTTAAAGAGTTCCTGGATTAACTTCCTTCCTTAAGGAGATATATATACTCTTTCTATCGTTCTATTAACGAAAAGAACGAAGACAGTAAAAATTTTCCTTTCTCTATCTGCCTCGGCAGGGAAAGAAGGTAGTAGAGTATCTGCTGTATGAGAATACGATACGGCAAATCACACATACCGTAGTTACTTCTTTGCAGAGCAACTCAATTACCAGTATCCTTCCAGGAATTTCCTAGGAAGGACTACGCTTAAAGGGATTGTTAAGACAACACCTACTTAGCTTTTAGATTTGTCGAAGTCTTGTTTCGCTTAAATATGCATTAATAAGAACTTCCTGAAGTTCAATAATAATTTTATAAGATTCCTTTATTTAATGGAGTAGCTGGCAACTCTGGAAGAGTAAGGCCAGACGGCAAACGGAGACTGCTATCGCGCTTAGAGACCAACGCAGTAACATGTAGGTGCGGTCATGAGTGGTTGGTTGCATGTCTCTCTCCTGCGGGATGGAATAACTAACAGTGTCTCTCCCCTACAATCGCGGTTTTAGCCTCGGATTGAGGGGATAGTTAAGCAAACATAAATAAAATATTGTCTGCCTTTTGCTAAGAAGCTTTCAATAAGAAAGATATTACAACATTTCAATGCTGTTTACCGTAGGTAACATTATTAAAGGATTCTAACGCAGCGGAACTCTATATTATATGATGCTCTCATGCTTACGAAAGCATGGCTTATTAGAGTACATGCTTAGTGAGAAGATGAATGTAGTAGAAGAGAATTCACTTTAAGACTACGGTATGGTCAAGTCTTATGCACATACCGAGGTTAACTACAGAATTCCTAGTATCCTTACAAAGGTTTCCTAGATTAATGCTGTTTACCACAATGTGATAGTATTATAAAGGATTCTAATACGGCAGAGTACGATATAATATAATTCTCTCATCCTTTCGAGAAACGCACACAACCTTTTTAGAATCGGATATTGCTCAAGAGAAGATGGGTGAGTCGGATGGGAAACATTCTCTTAGTGGCAGAAGTTATTTCCCTGAATGGACTATACTACATATATAAAAGTTTTTTCCTACTAAGAACGGAATTAACATGTGAAGGATTTCGGGTACCATAAAGGCACAGATGTTCTGGCACATAACCTTAAAAGAACTAGAAGGAAGCGCCAGCCTGGCGCAAATTGTGCCAGAAGCGCCAGCCTGGCGCAAATTGTGCCAGAAGCACCATCCAAGATATTTTCTCGTTTTAGCGAGTTATTAACCTAAGAGTCCAGTAGTGGTTGGTTTGGTGTTTGCTTCTCACCTCGGTGGTCGCGGGTTCGATTCTCGGCCATTCCATTGAGGAGTGAGAAATGTGGATTTCTGGTGATAGAAGTTCACTCTTGACGTGGTTCGGAAGTCACGTAAAAACACCATACAAACAAACAAACAAACCAGTAGCCTCTCGGAGGCTCGGTAACGGCAAGATTCGTTCCTGATTTCGTTACCCATTTAATCGGAAAGGAGTCGCTTACAAGGAATGATGAAATTATTTATTTTAATCACTTAGGCCAATTCCACGACTCTCTCATATCGCAAAGAGCATCGAGAATCTCTTTTTCGCCCCTGTTCGCGTTAACAAAGAGAACCTATTTGGGAACAGACACGGAACGTAACGATCCTTAAGAGGTTCGATGCAAGATTTTGCATGTCCGTGAGATCCTTCTCGATGGAAGATAATAACTGTTAACGTATGTCTAACATTTATTGAAAAGAGTTTTGAGAACCTGCGGAAAGTCTTCTTCATAGATCTCTTCGCAAGGTAGAAGACGAACAGGCTTCCTATAGACTGCTTCCTTTTCCTCGAACCAAGAGAGGTAGCAATATACGACATCTTTAATTTAAAGAAGGGGAATAAACTTTAGTCTTATTTCCCCTAGTTATAAATTCTTAACAGATATTAATATAAATGGGCGTCAAAGGAAGAGAGGATGAATGCCTCATTTTGGCCTTAGAGAGGTTGGATTCACAGAAGTCACGTTCTTCTCACAGCATGTTTCGTAAGGCTTTTCCAAGAGTATCTGGATATTCTATCAGAATCTAATATAAATAGACCTGAAAAACCTCTCCACTCTGAGTCTGTCCGCGTGCAGACTGACCAGAAGTGGACATGAATGAGAGGATTTTTCAAGGTAAATGACAATAGTCATGGCTAAGACATAGAATTGCTGCAGATCGTGCTAGATGGAATGAGGAAAACTGTCCTCTTCCGATACCTCTGTGAACCACATAGCGAGGTTCTTTCTTCACTTTCAGAGGGAAGAATCACCTAGGTATATATCTGCTATCAAAGAACGCAGTAAAAGGCTATACTGTGTCTCTACAAGGGGAATTAGAGATAACAGAAGATTAAGATCTTCAGGATCTTATACGATACCGCAATACGACAAGAGTAGGATATCATGTACTTCGAATGGGATCTTTTTGTGGCCACAGATTCCGTGTTCCGACAAAATGGAACTGCTCCTCATCAAACTTCTTTGAGAAAGTTTATGAAGGAATTCTTTGTTTCGCTTAGCCCTAAACGACCAAGAAGACAAGTGAATTTTTTGTGCATTGGAATCTCGCATCAGATTCAATGGAGACTCGGCAATGGGTTCTTGCCAGCATAGTATGTCTGGCAAAAGAACTAAAACCCTCTATTCCTGACGCAACGCTTTCAGATAGAAGTTTCGTTGCCCAGGCAGGGTACTTACTTTTTCATCTACAGAAGAAGAGATGGTTTAAACGTTTGCCTACAGAGTCTTCGGGGTGCGATGAGGACTCAAAATGCTTCCCAGAAGGTATTCAGAAGGATACAATAAGAGCTAGAAATCAGGGGGTTTTCCACCACATTTGCAGCTCTGAGTCCTCCTTCGACTTCCAGACTCCTTCACTTCCTCCTTCCCGGGCAAGGATAGGGAAGATTCTGCAACGAGGAACCTCATCAACATGTAAGAAGAGATCTCGTTAGCAAAGGAAGTATTCACGAAGGATCCTCCTCGGAGGAAGACTCTTCTCTCTCGTATTGTTAGATATCCTGTCGTCTACTGGATGTAGCTGACTACAATCACCTCCCTTGCCAGAGGCCAAAAGCTCAAAGGGGAAGAATTTCTTCCACCCTTCTCCAGTCTCCTGATAGACTATGTGGTTGTTCAGGACTCTTCGGACAATGTAGCGCCAGCCAAGCGCCAAATGCCAATACAGGCGAAAAAACGCCAGAGGCGGACAGTTCCAAGGAACTCTGTCATGGTCGGATACTGAGAAGGAGCGGGCCTCCAACCTGGCACAAATGCGCCAGAGGTGAACAACTCGGACAGATATAAGAGTGTCCGATGTGGACATCGCCAGACAGCCTAGAGACTCTTCCAAGCTCGAAGCTCCAGCAAGTGTGGAGGAGCCAAGCCAGGCGCGAGGCGCCAGCCAGGCTCCTTCAAGGCTAGGCTCCAGTCAGGATTGAGGATCCATCCAGGCGCAAGGCTCCTTCCAGTAAAGAGAAACCTAAAGCTCTGTCATGTAAGAGGGCTAGTCCCCATTGATATGATACAGGTAAGGCTCTGCCATGTAAGTGGGTCAGCCCCCATTGGCACGATCCGAGAAGGCTCTGTCGTGTAAGCGGGCTAGCCCCCATTGACATGATCCAGAAGGGTTTGTCAGTCATAGGTCCCTACCTCGCTGAAACTCTTGAGGCATGCAGACTCATAGACAGTAATCATGAAGTCTTCTGCCAAGCTCCAGGCGCAAGGCGCCAGCCAGACACAAGGCTCCAGCCAGGCGCGAGGCACTAGCCAGGAGGGAGGAGCCAATCAGGCGCCATCCAGGCGCGAGGCGCCATCCAGGCGCGAGGCGCCATCCAGGCGCGAGGCTCCATCCTGGCGCGAGGCTCCAGCCAGGCGCGAGGCTCCATCCAGGCGCGAGGCTCCAGCCAGGCTCTAAGCGCCATTCAGGCGCAAGGCTCCAGCCAGGCGCGAGGCACTAGACAGGCGCTAGGCGCCTGCCAGGCACGAAGCACTAGCCAGGCTCCAGGCTTCACCCAGAAGAGATCTATATCAAAGAATGCCCTGGCCTTCTTTGAGACAATGTGATCTCCTAAGCACTTGACAAGTGCATTGATGATTCCTTCAAACAGCTGAGAATTAAAAGCGCATGAAGTGCGAGCTTTTCCGAATTCTTGTTCTTTCCTTAATATGTCATAAGGACATATTAGCTGTCACATACGGGAGATGCAACTCTGTGTTGACTTCCCATATCCGAAGGATGTCAAGATAACCTACGAGAGATCCTTCTTTCTTGGTTGATACGTGTCTGCGGATACATTGCTGGGATAGGGAGCCGATACTGATCCTTAACTAGTGACCCCCTGATCCCAACTCCTTGACGAGGTGGGGGGCTTAGGGATCCACTGCAGAGAGAGTGTGCCCCTTTGCGCCTACTCTCTCTGCTGTGGATCCAACTGAACATTGGGACCTTTTAACTCCTTTACTCCTCCTCCTTATAAATTTTCCCCTTTCCCTTCTTCTTCTTTCGTTGACGACCCTGGCATGGTTTTGGAATATTGAATTGACTGTTCTTTTAACCTGATGGAGGGTGGAGTTGGACGGCATGCCACTCCACCCGTAAAACTAGAGTACCTGAGTGGTCGAGCAGCGAGGGGAAATTTTTATGTCAAGCCATGCCCACAGTGCTGGGTCCGATCTCATGGACTGACGACCCTTAAGGCACTGTGTATGGCGTATATCCAGGTGAGTGTCCCAGGGCAGTTACCCACAGCGTAACAGTATTGCTCCTCCCTCAGTTGGGCCTCCTTGGTGAGAGGGATCTCATCCTGGACGAAATATTAAAATTTATATATATGGAAACCAAAACAAAAACCCTACGACTTCTGGCATGGCAATGGGACTATTCTAAGGAAAACCCAGTAATGAAGAACAGGCTGGTATTAAAACTCTAATACCATACAAGCCGCAAAGAAAAAGCAAATTTAGAATTGACCCAACCTTGACTCACTTCGACTCCCTTTTTGGGAGTGGAAGTTGGTCAAGGTTCTTGACCTTGGAAACTGATAGAAAAATATCTGCATTACAATTGGAAAATTATTTGTTAAGTAGGCACCTAACCTCAGAAAATGTCATTTAGACAAATAAAAGACCAGGCTGTGGTTAATAGAAACCACTACAAAAAAACCAATCTGAAAAACTATTTAACACTATAAAGAACATTGATAATATAAAGGTAAACATAAGAAAACATGACAGTATGAACAGCGTACAGGGTACTGTAGTACTTCCTAAAAGTGAGGAACCAATTGAAAAAAAATATTTTGCTGGATTCCCTTAAAAAAAGGTACAACAACGTGCAAGATTGCGAAATATATAGTTTAACCAGTAGACAAAATAAGGAAAAATACATTGAGAATAGCAAAAAATAAAATTTGAAGGCCAAGAACTACCTTTCAAAATTAAAATCATGGGCCAAAACAGAGAACTGAGGCCGTACGTTCCAAAGCCACTACAGTGCCAAACTGTAGTAAATATGGACTACAGGGAAAAATTGTAGAAATTAATCTATATGTGTGATTGTGGATCCGACGAACACA
>NC_087201.1:36289079-36338660 GCF_015104395.2 Macrobrachium nipponense | reverse complement strand
TGAACATGGTGATTCTCATCATATATATACTGATGGCTCGAAGGGTTCTGATGGTGTTGGTTGCTCTGTAGTGACTAGTGGTAATATCATTAAAAAGATGCTTCCTTCTAATTCTTCTGTTTTTACAGCTGAACTGCTGGCAGTTTTGACTGCTCTTAAATATATTTTTTATAGTTCTTGTACTAACAAGGCTTTTTGTACATGAACTTTCCTGTCAGACATATACTTAGCTTACGTCTCTGACGTCACGACAGAATTCAAAACTCGCGGCTAACGCGACAGGTAGGTCAGGTGATCTACCTTACCCGCCGCTGGGAAGCGCGGGTGTAAGAACCAACATACCTTTCTTGCCAGATTTTTTCTGTCGTCGGTGTCGACCACACCTCTTGTCGGTACCTCTTGACAGTTGGATTCTTTTTATCGTTTCGCCCTGGATTGTTTCTACGGACTTTTGGTGAAGTACCCGATCTTTTGGCCTGGCATTCGCGATTTGTGGACAGTTATTTGACTTTTCTTTGGATTTTTCTTGGATTCATGATGTCTGATGTTGATACTAAGAAAACTGCTATGTTTAGAGTTTGTTGTATGACTGAGTGTAAGTTGAGGCTACCGAAAGCTGCGGTAGACCCTCACACGGTATGTTTGAAGTGTAGGGAGGGAAGAATGCACCTTTAATAATCCTTGTAATGAATGTGAAAAGCTGAATGAGGATGAATGGAAGTCTTTGTCTTCCTACTTGAGGAAGCTTGAAAAGGATAAAGTTAGGAAAGCTTCTAGGAGCAGTAGTAGATCTCGTATTAGCGAGTTGGATATAGAGAATCCTATTTTAAAAGTAGCTCCTTTGTCAGTTTCAGCTCCTGCTCCCTGCACCGAAGCCGAAGATGCGCCTTCGGAAGTGGCCTCCATGAAAGCCACCATTCGCAGTATGGAGAGGAAAATCAAACAATTAGAAGGTAAGAGTGATTCCAATAGTGATTTGTGCAGTGAACCCAGTGCAGTGGAGGGTGCGTCTGATCGGCTCCCTAATGCTTCCAGGCCTAGACCTCTTCCAGACTCCCAGTCCCAGTGGAGGAGGAAAGTCGAAAGCCGCAGGAAGGTTAGGGAGCATCCCCACCGGTCAGGCGTCCCCTCGGTAGCTCCTGTTGATCGTTCCCAGGCTACCTTGGATCGCTCCAAGAGAGAAATATTGCGCCAATGCTTCTCGTCTTCGCCTTCGCCTTCTCCTAAAACGAGGATGGAGCTCTTCGGAAGCCTCGCGCCCTTCGAAGAGAGCCTGGAACGCTCCCTGCGCCCGTCCATCCAGCCTGAAGTTTTTTCGGAAGAGCCTGAGGTGGAAGCGAAGAAATGTAGATCTCAGGAGTATCGTTCCCGAGCAGAGATCGAGCCTCGTCACCTGTTCAAGAGTTTGTGAATTCTCCTGCAAGGGTGTTGGCTAACCTTCAGGCGCAGATTTCGGCTCTGGCTGGCTCTCTTTGCGTGTCGTCTCGTCATAGGAAGGACGTCTCGCTTCCTGTAAAGAAGTCCAGGCTCCCCTCTCCTGACTCTCGCTATTCGACGGAAGCAGCCCGCTCACCTGTGCGTTCGGATTCTCGCAGGAGACTTTCTGCTTCGGACAAGATCCCATCTGCGTCCAAGCGCCATTCGCCTGACAGACAGGTTTCTCCTTCGGACAAGGAGCAAACTGCTCGTAGGAGATCTTCACCCTACAGACGCTCTTCTCGAGACAGGATCGCTCCCCTTGACAGGCGCCAAGAGCCTAGTAGGCGCTACTCGCCTCGTAGCCGCTCCTCGTCTCGCCTTCCACTCTCCTGTTGACAAGCGCCCTAAATCGGACAGGCGCTCTTCGCTGGACAGGCGTCAAGAGCTTGTTAGGCGCGTTTCTCCTGGCAGGCGCTCTTCGCCTGACTTTCACTCTCCTCGAGTCAGGCGCCGAGATCCTAGCAGGCGCTTCTCCCCTTGTAGGCGCTCACCTAGTAGGCGCTCTTTGCCAGAGATCCTCTCGCCTCTGTTCAGGCGCCAATAGCCTGGTAGCTGCTTCTTGTATGGCAGGCGCTGTTCGCCTGGTAGCCGCTCTCCTTTGGATAGGTGCCAAGAGCCTGATAGAAGTTCTTCTTCAAACAGGCGCTCTGCTCTGACAGCCGCCTTACTCCTGTTAGGCTCCAAGAATCTGGAAAAACGGCACTCTCCAGACAAGAAGGATGTTGCAAGTAGACACGTTTCTGAAGCTTTGTCTCCAAGACGTATACGTCTTACTTCCTCTAGAGACTTTTAAGAATAGTCGCACCTCTAAGGATCATGAGGGTTCTTCAGCTCAGGAAGAACAGGATCCCTCAGAAGAAGAAGGACCAAAAGACTCCTCTGTTTCCTCCTATAGAGGTGACAGATTTGCTCCTGCAAGAGTTCGGAGATATCCTTTCTCCTGTGGCTCCTCCTTCTCCTCTTTCGTATTCTCCACTTCGAAGACGTCGAAGGTTTCGTCTTGTGTAAGGATGAAACTACTGTTTCCATGAAGAAGGCGCTTAGAGGTTTTGGGTGGGAATGGCTCCTTTCTAAGAAGAGAAAGGGAAGACTGTTTTTTCTTTCCCTCCGTCTATAAAACTGACTGGCAGATTGGGATTTTCTGGTACGAATCGGGCGAACCTTTAGGCCTCGCTCTCCCTTCGTCTGCGGACTCGGACTTCTCTTCATGGTGGATTCTGCTCGTCGTTCCGCCCTCTTGTCCGCCAAGACTACGTGGGGGGATGAACGAACTTGACCACCTACTGAAGGGAATGTCCGAGTCCTGGAAGTTTTCAACTTCCTTGATTGGTCTTTAGGAGTTCTGGCTAATAAGACCCAGACCCCTGATTCTCTGTCTCCTGAAGATCTTAACTGCGTCCTCACTTGCATGGCACAAAGCAGTGAGAGCGGATCGATTGAAGTCTCCTCACTGTTGGAGCTGGAGTTATTAAGAAGCGGTCTGTCTACTGTTCGTTCTCACTAAGGCAGTTTCACATGCACAAAGGGCCTCGCTTATGTATGCTCAACTCTCTCCTCTTCTGTTCCTCAAGAAAATTATTCAAGATGTCTCGAGTGCCCTTTCAGCTAAGGCTACTCAGGACATGTTAGCCCAGGCGGCCAGGAAACCTCGCTCTGTCTTCCAACCCAAGGCCAAGAAAGAGACTCCTCTGAGGCAGGAGCCCTTTCGAGGAGGACCCGCTGTCAGAGGTTCTTCAGCCAGAGGAACTAGACCTTTTAAGAGAGGTAAAACCTTCTCTAGGTCAGTCAGAGGGAAGAAATAGCGTCAAGGACTCCAGACATCAGTGGGTGCCAGACTACTGAAATTTGCCGACGTCTGGGCCCACAAAGGGGCAGACAATTGGTCCCTATCGATTGTCAGCAAAGGATACCTCATTCCCTTCTCGTCAAGACCACCATTGACGACAACTCCGAGGGAGTTGGTGGCCAAGTACAAGGACCCCATCATGAATCAGCCCTTTCTCTAGCAGTAGATCTCATGCTAGAGAAGGAGGCTATAGAACTAGTGAAAGATCCCCGCTCTGCGGGCTTTTACAACAGACTATTCCTAGTTCCGAAGAACTCAGGAGGATGGAGACCGGTTTTGGATGTAAGCGCCCTGAACGTCTTTGTGGAAAAGAGGAAGTTCGCCATGGAGACAACTTCCTCAGTGTTAGCGGCTCTTCGTCCAGGGGACTGGATGGTGTCTCTAGACCTTCAGGACGCTTACTTTCATGTGCGAGCCACCTCTTCACGGCAAAGTATCTACGATTCATGATGGGAGGAAACATCTTCCAATTCAAGGCCTTGTGCTTCGGCCTATCGACTGTACCCCAAGTTTTCACGGGGTTAATGAAAAACCGCGTGGCGCAGTGGCTAAAATTTGAGGGGAGTGAGGGTGTCGCTTTACTCGACGACCTGGCTAATCAGAGCAGAGTCTCAAGAAAGATGTCTGGAGGACCTTCAAAAGACCCTTACATTGGCAAGTTCTCGGGACTTCTGGTGAACTTCCAGAAGTCTCAATTTATCATTCCCCAGTCAAGAGCGGATCTATCTGGGGATTCGGATAGCTCTCTGGCTTTTGGGCTTTTCCGTCGCCAGAGAGGATAGCTCGTTGCTACGAGAAAATAACGACCTTCCTAGAGAAAGATGCATGCACAGCGAGGGAGTGGATGAGTCTTCTGGGGACACTCTCCTCGTTGGAGCAATTCATTTCTCTAGGAAGGTTGCATCTCAGGCCTCTACAGTTCTTCCTATACCAGAACTGGAGGCGTCTCTCCCTAGATCTGGAGTTCTCCTTCAAGATCTCAAGGGGAATCAAGAGAGACCTTCGGTGGTGGAACAACCCACTTCGTTTTGTGGAAGGAATGTCTCTTTACATGCCGAACCCAGCCATGTGTTGTTTTCCGACGCATCGGAAGCAGGTTGGGGAGCGACGCTCGGGACAAGAGAAGTGTCAGGCACCTGGAAGGGGGATCAGGTGTCCTGGCACATCAACAAGAAAGAGTTGATGGCAGTCTGGATGGCATTGAAAGCCTTCGAGCCCCACGTCCGAAATGCAGTAGTGCAGGTCAATTCGGACAACACAACAGCCTTGGCGTACATCAAAAAACAGGGGGGGGGACGCACTCCATTCCCCTGTACGAAACAGGCAAGGGATCTTCTGCTGTGGTCTCAAACAAGGAAGATCAGTCTTCTCACCAGATTCGTACAGGGAGAAAGGAACGTCAGGGCCGATCTCCTGAACAGGAAGAATCAACTCCTGCCTTCCGAGTGGACCCTCCACTCAGAGTATGCCAAGACCTGTGGAGAAGATGGGGCAGACCTCACATCGAACCTCTTTGCAACAGCAAGGAACGCAAGAATCGAACTTTACTGCTCCCCTGATCTCAGACCCAGGAGCAGTATCAGTGGATGCGTTTCTCCTAGATTGGACAGGTCTAGACGTCTACGCCTTTCCCCCCTTCAAAGTACTGGGACAAACCCTCAAGAAATTTGCTATCTCGGAGATGACAAGAATGACGCTAGTAGCTCGTTCTGGCCCGCCCAAGATTGGTTCACAGAGGTACTGGAATGGTTGGTGGACTTTCCAAGAGCACTTCCACAAAGACAAGATTTGCTCTAAACAACCCCACTTCGACAGGTATCACAGAAACCTCCCCGCTCTCAATCTGACTGGCTTTCGACTGTCAAAAGTCTTGTCAGAGCGAAGGGGTTTTCGACAAAAGCTGCTAAGCTATCGCCTCAGCTAGAAGACCTTCGACCCTTAAAGTCTACCAGTCGAAGTGGGAGTCTTCGCCGGTGGTGCAGAACCAGAAGTTTTCCTCTTCCAGTACCTCTGTGACTCATACCAGATTTCCTAGTTTTCCTCAGAGAAAATGCGGTTTGGCAGTATCTACTATCAAAGGATACCGGAGCATGTTGGCTGCTGTGTTCAGACATAGGAATTTAGATCTTTCGAATAACAAAGATCTTCATGATCTATTAAGATCTTTTGAAACTTCCAAGAAAACTTCGAACGAAGTTCCAAGTTGGAATCTGGACGTGGGTTCTTAGTTTCCTGAGGTCCTCTAGGTTTGAACCACCACATTTAGCCTCCTTCAAAGATCTTACGAGGAAAGCTCTCTCATGGCTTTAGCATCCGCTAAAAGGGTTAGTGAGATTCATGCCCTAGAAGGAAGGGTAGGTTTCAAAGGAGATTCCGTGGTTTGTTCCTTCCTTCCTTCGTTTTTAGCAAAGAATGAGAACCCCTCAAATCCTTGGTCCAAGGAACTTTGAGGTTCGTGGATTATCTGCCCTAGTAGGGGAAGAACCTGAAAGAAACTCTTTGCCCTGTTAGGAGTTTAAAATACTACCTTCAGAAGAAGAAAACCCTTAAGGGCATTGAGGACAGACTCTATGTTGCTCTGTAAAGGACCCCAGCAGACCATTGTCGAAAAATGCGCTGTCTTTCTTCATTAGAAGTCTTGTGAAAGAAGCACATAGATCTTGTAATGAAGAACATTTCAAGCTCCTAAAAGTCAAGGCTCATGAAGTGAGAGCAATTGCCACTTCCTTGGCCTTTAATAAGAATGTCTCTTCAGAATCTGATGAAAACTACATTCTGGAGATGTAATTCAGTATTCGCCAACCACTTACCTAAAAAGACGTCGAGTATTAGTATGACGAGTGCTTCGCTTTAGGCCCGTATGCATCGGCGGATTCGGTGCTGGGGCCAGGGAGCTGGAAACATATCCTTAGTAGTTTTTTATTTTCCTTGTTTTTGTTTAATTAGAGTTCATATGGTTGTATGAAAAATGATGCAGGTAGGCATCTTTTTTCGTTTTGTAATACTAATAACTTTAGTTTGGTTAGGTGATCGGATTTGGTTTTGAAGCTCCCTGCGTTGGTAGTGGACAGGTTCTGTCATAGAAGAGGGCGAACCCCCATTGACATGATCCGACTTGGATTCTATTAAGTAAGCGGATATCAAGTCCCGTTAGTAGACCCCAAAGAGTCTTTTTCAGCTGTAGGTCACGCCCTCGCTGTAGCTCTTATGGCTATGCAGACTAATAGACAGTATCTATGAAGTCTTCAGCCTAAACAGGTAAGAACCAAGGTTATTTTTATCCTACAACATGTGTTGTTTACCTTTTCTTTGTTATTTTCTGTCTTGTACCCTCCACCAAGGGTGTCAATCAGCTAAGTATATGTCTGACAGTAAAGTTCATGTACAAAAATGATATTGTTATTTTACAATAAAGTTTTGTACATACTTACCTGGCAGACATATACGATTGATGGCCCGCCCAGCCTCCCCTCAGGAGACAGGTATAAGAGAGAAAAAATCTGGCAAGAAAGGTATGTTGGTTCTTACACCCGCTTCCCAGCGGCGGGTAAGGTAGATCACCTGACCTACCTGTCGCGTTAGCCGCGAGTTTTGAATTCTGTCGTGACGTCAGAGACGTAAGCTAAGTATATGTCTGCCAGGTAAGTATGTACAAAACTTTATTGTAAAATAACAATATCATTTTACCATTTTTACCGACTCTTTGAGTGTTTTATCTTCTCTAAAAAGCCTAGTCTCTTGCCACCCTTTAGTGCAAGAAGTACAAGATTGGTTTTATCTTTTAATTAATAGAAGAGGATTTTTCTGTTAGGTTTGTTGGGCTCCGTCCCATGTTGGCATTGTTGGGAAGAGCGAGCCGACCACTGCCTGGCTAAGGCTGCAACTAGGCTTAGGCACATTTCCAACATGGGCGTCCCTGTATCTGATTTTAAAAGTACCATTCGATTTTATTGTAGAGACCAGTGGCAGGCCCACTGGTCTACTTTAGATAGCAATCTTAAATTGAAAGCGATTAGGCCTTCTGTTCATCCTTGGCCTCATAGCCGGATGGATAGAAGGTCTGAGATAGTTTTAGCTAGATTACGTATTGGCCACACTAAATATACTCACGGGTATCTAATGATGAGTGGAGCGGATAGGCAGGTTCCTCGCTGTTTCACTTGTCATGTGGATTTGACTGTGGTGCATATTTTGGTGGAGTGCCCTCTTTTTGAAAACAATCGTAGAGCTTGTTTGCTGGTAAATAAGTCTCTTGGCGATATTTTAGGTGAAGGTGCTCAGGCAGAGCAAATTATGACATTTTTAAAAAATATTGGTCTTTTTTATGAATTGTAATTTTCTCTTTAATTGTTTTAGGTTTCTTGTTTAATTTTTATGAATGAATGATTTGTATGTTAGATCGGTTGTGTGTATGTTTGTTTGTACGACAGTGACTTTTATTCTTAAAGATATATATGCGCTGAATGGCCCCTCGGCTCCGGCGCTTGGCCAAAAATTTTATAATCTAATCTAATCTTGTTCGAGGGGCTTGACGGTCTGAAGCCCGAAGAAGGGAACCCAGACTGATGGTGGGCTTGCTGCGATCGGAGCTTCTCGACTCGGTTCTGGACCAGGTAGAGCCTCTCGTCTCCAGACAAGATGGCTCGCTCAGGTCTGGCTGGTCGAACAAGCTAATTCCACCTCCTCTACTGCGACAGCGGCGTTTCTACAGAGTATTGCAGCGCTCCCCCTGCCCCTCCTTGGTCCTCTTGAGAGGTTTCGACCTCGATGAGGACTGGAATGATCAGAGGACGGTATCGGCTCTCTCCTGTCAAGTGTCGATCAGCCCCACCCAGACGACGTTGACAGTGGCGGCAGATCCTTACCTACAGTGCGAGTTCATAACCTTCCTTTGGGGGAGGGGGGAAACGTTTTCTGACAATACGTTTTGTTCATGCCACTTACCTGACAGATATATATATAGCTGTATTTTCTGAAGTCCGACAGAATTTCAAAACTCGCGGCACACGCAGTGGGCGGCCAGGTGGTAGTACCCATTCCCGCCGCTGGGAGGCGGATATCAGGAACCATTCCCATTTTCTATTCATATTTTTTTCTGTCGCCGGTCGGTAAACTACTGTTTACAGACCTCCGCCTAGGATTTTTTGGATTTGACTCACATTTAAGTATCTGATTGATTTTTGGTATTGATTTTGGATTGTTGGATTGGCATACGCGATAGTGGACCGTTTTTTGACTTTGGATTGGCTTTTCTGTAAACGTGATGTCTGGATCAAGTGCAGTGAGTTTCAGAGTGTGTGTGAGGAGTGATTGTAAGGTGAGGCTACCGAAATCATCGGTAGACCCCCACACAGTATGTATGAGTTGTAGGGGGCATGTTTGTTTGGTGGATGATCGGTGCAATGAATGTGATGGATTGACCGATGATGATTGGAGGATGTATGATTCCTATCGGCGTAAATTGGAATGCGATAGGATCAGGAGGTCTTCCTCCAGGAGTGGTTCTACCAAAGGTAAGGTTGCTAATATTTCTCCTGCTATAACTCCTGTAGATTTTGCATCTCCTAAACCTGTGTTGTTGCCTTCGGGCCCTGAATCTGTGTCGGGAGAAGATAATGCCCTTTCTCTTATTTTGGAGTCTCTACGTACTCTAGAGACCAAAGTTAAAGCCTTGGAAACTGGCTCAGTGCAAGTGCGTGATCGTGCTCCTAGTGTTGTGGAGGGGGCGTCAGATCGGCCCCATAATACCTCTAGGCCTAGACCGCTATCAGACTCCCAGGAATCAGGGAGGGGATATGTCGAAAACCACAAGAGGGTTACGGGGGCTCCCCACCGATCTGGCGTCCCTTCGGCAGGCCTTGTTGCAAAGTCCCAGGCTGTCAAGGAGCGCGCACAGGCGCGTATCCTTAAGGACTGCTTTTCGTCGTCCGAAGCGTCCTCCCCGCGCAAGGGGTGGAGCGCTCGGAGAGACACTCGTCCGCTGAAAAGGACGTTTCGTGTTGAGGACGCTTCACGTCCCGTATCGCCACTTTCTTCGGACGCTTATGACGCTTTTCCGCCTCAGAAGAGAGGTAAAATCTCATCCGACGAGGACGCTGGGTTGCGCGCACAGGCGCGTATCCCTGAGAAGCAGGTAGCTGTACCTGTGAGAAGGAAGGAGGCGTCCCCTCGCCCCTCGTCTTCTCGCAGGATCAGCCCTGCTCCCTCTGTTCGTTCCTCTCCAACAAAGAACATTCTTTTGTCCCTTCAGGACCAGTTATCGACGCTTATGGCTCAGAGGACTCGCCCAGCAGCAGTCGAGCCTAAGCGGAGGAAGGACCTTAGGCTGCCCGTCAAGAGGACGAAGCAGTCTCCTTCTCCCTCTCCTCGCTCGTCTCTTTCGCCGATTGCGTCTCCTTCGGCGATTCGCCGATCTCGTTCGCCCGCTAAGAAGACGGGTCGTCAGGACGCTTTCGTTCCCTCTCAACGTCATGGGCAGGCTGCTTGCCGTGATTATCGAGAGGACGCTCAGGACGCTTTTGAGTGCGCTCAGAACGCTGTTGAGGACGCTCGGCAGGACGCTTTTCAAGACGCTTCGGAGGACGCCGAGCAAGAAGACGACGTGCACCAGGACGCTGGGTTGCGCGCACAGGCGCGTATCCCTGAGAAAAAGTCTACCCTTTCGTTGAAGAAACGTAAGGACGCTTCTCTTGGAAGTAAGGCTGCCTCGGTCGTCGCTAAGGACGCTCATCGCCGTCAGGACGCTCTGCCTCCTTCGAGCGGTAAACGCCACAAAGAAGACAGCCTAGATAAGGCTTCTACATTTAAACATTGAGGGTCTTTGATTAAGGCAAGACCCGATAAGACGTACGCCCTCTCCGGAGAGGCGGTCTCCTCTTGCGATTAGGGAAGAAGGAGAATTGAGTAGTCCTGCTGACTCTGTTGAAGAGGAACCTTCTGCTGCCTCTTCAATCTCGGACTATAAAGTTCTTGTGCGGCTGTTGCGCTCGTCCTTCGGGGATAAGTTCCAGCCTGCAGCTCCCAAGTCTCCTCCTTCGCAGTTTTCGTCCTCGAAGACATGTAAGACCCCGGAGTTTGTCAAAATGAAGACTTCGCTCTCCACTAAGCGGGCCTTCAAGAAACTCCAAGATTGGATGGAACGAAGGAAGGATCAAGGCAAGACAACTTTCGCCCTTCCTCCCGCTAGACTCAGCGGTAAAGGAGGTATGTGGTATGAAACCAAAGGAGACGTGGGTGTGAGAATCCCTTCTTCAGCTCAAGGGGATTTCTCCAGCTTGGTGGATTCTCAGAGGAGGTCCTCCCTTTATCACTGTTAAAGTGGACCTGGGACCCCTACGGGGACAGACCATCATTTGAAGGGGCTGCTGCGGACCTGAACGTCTTCAACTTCCTGGACTGGTGCTTGGGAGTTCTAGATCTGCAATCTAGAAGCCCAGAGTCTCTTAGTCTGGGGGAGCTGTCCAGCGTGCTATCATGCATGGACAAGGCCGTCAGGGATGGTTCAGAGGAGCTTGTCTCTCATTTTGGGACTGCCTTCCTGAAGAAGAGAGCTTTGCTGTGTAACTTCACGGCTAGATCTGTTACTCCAGCTCAGAAAGCGGAGCTGCTCTTTTCTCCTATTACGAGCCATCTCTTCCCCCAGACTTTGTTTAAGGACCTGGCAAGCAGTTTGCAAGAAAAAGCAACACAGGACCTCTTAGCCCAGTCCTCGAGACGTCCGGCAGTTCCTTCCACTTCTTCGTCTTTTGTGCGACAGCCGAAGAAGGTTAAGCCTTTCGTGGTGGGGGCCTCCTCCCTCGAGAGCAGCTTCCTCGAGGGAGAAGGCTTGCAAGAGGAAGAGCTTCCTTCAAACCCAAGCCATCCAAGTGAGACGCATGTTCCTTCAGACACCAGTCGGAGCCAGACTGAAGTCCTTTGCGGGAGCATGGAGAGAGAGAGACACGGACCTTGGTCCCTCAAGATCGTGGAGCAGGGGTGGGGACAAGATCCCTTTTTAGATCTTTCTCCTCTTTTCTACGACTCCCAGAGACCTTTCTCCATCTTATCAGGGAGAAAAGAAAAAGAAAAAAGTTGTTCGATCTTTTACAACAGATGATCGAAAAAAGAGCGGTGGAGCAAGTCGCGGACTGGGGTCTCCAGGCTTTTACAACAGGATTTTCCTAGTACCAAAGCAGTCGTCGGGTTGGAGTCCAGTCCTAGATGTAAGCAGGCTCAATCTTTTTGTGGAAAAGACCAAATTCACGATGGAAACGCCTCATTCTGTTCTGGGAGCCTTGAGACCAGGCGATCGGATGGGTGTCCTTAGACCTGCAGGACGCGGTACTTTCACATCCCGATCCACCCTCTTTCAAGAAAGGACCTAAGATTCGTCTTGGGCAAAAAAGTGTGGCAGTTCAGAGCTCTGTTTCGGCCTGACCACGGCTCCAATGGTGTTCACCGTAGTCATGAAGAATGTGGCGAGGTGGCTACACTCTTCAGGGATAAGAGTTTCCCTTTACCTCGACGACTGGCTTATCAGAGCGTCGTCGAGAGAAAAGTGTCCTGAAGGACTTGCAGTTCACGTTAGCCCTACGCGAAAAAGTCCCTGGGACTTCTTGTCAACCCCTCGAAAAGTCGCATCTGACCCCGACAGTCCATCGTGTATCTGGGGATTCAGATGGATTCAGTGGCTTTTCGAGCGTTTCCGTCCCAGGAACGTCAGCGGCTAGGATTGGAGAAAATCTCAGCCTTCTTGGGGAAAGAAACTTGCTCGGCGAGGGAATGGATGAGTCTGCTGGCAACCATTTCCTGCTTGAAAGGTTTGTTTCCTTGGGAAGACTGCACCCCTCAGGCCTCTCCAGTTTTTCCTTGCGGACGAATGGAAGGCCAAGGACGATCTCAATGCGATCTTGAGAATCTCACAATCAATAAAGAGCCATCTAAGATGGTGGTTCGATCCACAGAAGCCACAGGAGGGCTTGTCCCTAAGTCTTCTGAGCCCCGACTTAGTGTTGTTCTCAGACGCTTCCATCGCGGGCTGGGGAGCAACACTAGGAGGGGAGGAAGTGTCAGGCTCCTGGAGAGGGGAACAGGCAGCCTGGCACATAAATGTCAAAGAGCTAGCAGCGATCTTTCTGTCTCTTGCAGTTCTTTCGAAGAGTTTGACGAACAAAAATCGTTCAAGTAAACTCCGACAATACCACAGCACTCGCTTATTTAAAGAATCAGGGAGGAACACACTCCAGGATTTTGTTGTTTCACCTGGCGAAGGAGATTCTGCTGTGGTCGAAAGAAGAAAGGTTACGATCCTGACGAGGTTCATTGCAGGAGTGCAAAACGTCAGGGCGGACCTTCTCAGTCGTCAGGAACAAATCCTACCGACGGAATGGACCTTACACAAAGACGTGTGTCGAGACCTTTGGAAGTTGTGGGGACGTCCTCTGGTCGACTTATTCGCGACGTCGAGGACCAAGAGGCTTCCTCTGTATTGCTCCCTGGTCCTAGATCCAGAAGCGATCGCTGTGGACGCGTTGCTATGGAGTTGGACGGGCCTAGACCTGTATGCCTTCCCGCCATTCAAGATCATGGGGGAAGTCATGAGGAAGTTTGCGGCTTCAGAAGGGACGAAGTTGACCCTGATCGCCCCGATGTGGCCAGCGAGAGAATGGTTCACAGAGGTTTATCCTCTTTCCTTGTAGACTTTTCCAAGGACGTTGCCCTGGATTTGGAAAAGATCTACTCCAAACAGCCTCACTTCGAAAGGTATCACCAAAACCTCTCCGCTCTGGGTCTGACTGCGTTCAGACTATCGAAAAGTTGGCCAGAGCGAGAGGTTTTTCGAAAGCAGCTGCGAGAGCAATCGCAAATAAAAGACGTGCATCTACAAGAGCTGTATACCAATCGAAGTGGGCTTCCTTCAGGGCATGGT
This sequence comes from Macrobrachium nipponense, assembly GCF_015104395.2. NCBI lineage: Eukaryota > Metazoa > Arthropoda > Malacostraca > Decapoda > Palaemonidae > Macrobrachium > Macrobrachium nipponense. The sequence goes on along the minus strand of NC_087201.1, from coordinate 36,325,428 downwards.
GTAAAAAGGAGGGAGTTTCCTCTTCCACGACCTCTGTGAACCAGATAGCCGCTTTTTGCTCGTTGCTCAGGAATGTGCAGAAAATTAGCAGTCCCCTACCATTAGGGATATAAGACATGTTGTCAGCGGTTTTTAGGCACAGAGGCCTGGACCTTTCGGACAGCAAAGATATCCATAATCTCTTAAAATCTTTTGAGACTTCGAAGATTCCCCAAACGAGACCGCCTTCATGGAACCTTGACGTAGTTCTTGGGTTCTTAATGCTTCGGGACTTGACAAGGAAGGCTCTTTTCCTAACTTCTCTGGTGACGGCTAAGAGAGTTAGTGAAATACAAGCTTTTAATCATCTAGTGGGATTCAAAGGAGACAACGCTGTCTGCTCTTTGAGCCCAACTTTCTTGGCAAAGAATGAAAATCCTTCTTACCCTTGGCCGAAAAGCTTCGAGATCAAGGGTATGTCAAGTCTGGTGGGCCAAGAACCAGAGAGAGTCCTGTGCCCTGTCAGGGCTCTCAAGTTCTATGTTGTGCATTAGAACAAAAGAGGTAAGAGGTCCCTCAGGTAATCTCTAGTGCTCTGTGAAGAGACCAGAATTACCTTTATCTAAGAATGCTGTTGCTTTCTTTCTGAGGGACGTCATTAAAGAGGCTCATTCATCTTGCCAGAAGACTGATTTGAGCCTCTTACGAGTGAAAGCTCACGAAGTTAGAGCTGTCGCTACCTCTCTTGTCTTCCAAAAGAACATGTCAATCAAGGACATTCTTGATGGCACCTTTTGGAGGAGCAACTCTGTCTTCGCCTCACATTACCTAAGGGATGTGAGAACGATTTATGACGACTGTAATTCTCTTGGGCCATACGTTTCTGCAGACAGTCTTAGGGGCTGGAGGTAGCTCTTTCCCTATCCCTTAGTTAGGTTTAGGTTAGTTTTTATTGTTGTGTTTTTAGGTTGTGGTGAGTTTTGTGTGAAGATCTCCCATCCCTTAGTTTAGTGTTCAAGGGGTCTTTGGATAGTTGGTCAGGTGGTGGTCAATTGCTTCGTTGCCCTCATATGTATGGCTCGATGGTCTTGTCACGTTGAGGTCACGTCCCCGTTGACAGATCATCCAGAGCGCACCAGCACTACAGGTCTCCACCTGGCTGGCAACTCTGATTAAGCAAAAGCAGGCTTAAGTGACAGTAATCACAGAGTCTACTTTGCTAACAGGTGAGGAACCAAGATATACATTATCTACTTAATTTAAGTTTCCTACAAATCCTATTCTGTCTCTTCCCACCATCCGAAGGTGGGATTCAGCTATATATATATATCTGTCAGGTAAGTGGCATGAACAAAATGTTATTGTTATAATACAATTAAGTTGTTCATACTTAACTGGCAGATATATATAATTAAAGTGCCCACCCTCCTCCCCTCAGGAGACAGTGGCATCAATAAAATATGAATAGAAAATGGGAATGGTTCCTGATATCCGCCTCCCAGCGGCGGGAATGGGTACTACCACCTGGCCGCCCACTGCGTGTGCCGCGAGTTTTGAAATTCTGTTGGACTTCAGAAAATACAGCTATATATATATCTGCCAGGTAAGTATGAACAAACTTAATTGTATTATAACAATAACATTTTTCCAGACTGAGAGGCTATCACCGCAAGGCGATGGCTGCTCCTACTCTTCTTCAACTGCTAGTTCCGCTGGGAAGGCGAGCGAGTATCCAATTCCTCCCCCATTCCCTCTCCTTACGGATACGAGCGAAAGGGGAGGGATCCTACAGAGATTTCTTTGTAGGTTCCCACGTTGCGGTCTGCGCTACCAGGGGGACCTTCGGGTCCTACCTGACGTAAGCCCCGGTCGTTGAGGAAGGATTCTGCCCCATCCTCGATTTCTACGAGAATCGAGAGGACCACCAACTGATATTTGTTTAATGAATCCGGTGGGGGTTTCGCTGGGTGCTTAGAATTCTGCGGAATTTCTAGCACACACAGGCGAGACCACTGTCCAAAGGGAGTTAGACGAGTATTCCCGATAATTGTTACCACGATAATTGGGGGTATTCGACCGAAAGCTTTGAATTCCCCTTGAAATTCTTAGCGTTTGGAAGAAGAACTTGCCGCCGAAAGGAAGATATCTTCACAGTAGGCGGCCAACCCTGGAATAGAGAGAACGGACGGGAACATCCAGTTTGGCTTGACTATCGTCTTCGGTATTCTGTTCACCATTGAAGCTTTCCTTCGGGGAAGACTTCTCCTTCACTCACTTTGATAGAGATCAAAGGTGGTCGATCTCCAATCCATTATTTTGTTTTCTTGAAGGATAAAAGGAAATTTTAGGGATGGAGATCGTCTTGTTCAGAATCGCCTACCAATAAAAATACTATGTATAGTATTAACCTCGCAACATGATTCTGCTAAGCAGTTGAATTGTCCGAGGGGTAGGCGCATATCCTATTACTCTACAGATTGCGACTTAGACGAGGAGTATTCTAATTGAACTGCAACTCGGGGTTGCCTGCAACCTCCCAGGAGTTTACAGTTTCAATTTTATATACTTATGGTTTTGTCATGACAACACCATTTCAGCTTTTGTATTTACCGAAATTCGTTTCGCCTAAATATAATTGCTCGAGCATATCTTTTTATGCTCGGTGGTTTCTAGCCGAATGCATTCCTTCGTGGAATGGGAGGATTAACTTGGCAATCCCAGGAGACGAAGTCTGGCGACAGCTACTGCGGGCATTGAATTGCCCGAGCAACTCGGTTACCAGCCTGCCGCTTCGAGATGCACGGTTGGTTATGTCTTTCTCCCCTGCTTTGATTGAATACCAACCGTATCTCTGCCCAACAATCACGGACTTAAGTCTCTGATTAACGGGGATTCTCGCATACATGAATGACCATCTACTGCTGTGACGCTCGAATTCATTGCCTTCAGTATTGCGAGAATTTACAACAGAGATATCTCTTCGACTTTCATCTTTCTGTTTACCGCACGGTAACAGAATTCTGTAATAGTCTCTTGCTGCATCGCACTGCGATAATGCGAATGATTTTTGCGTGATCTGAGTTTGTCCTCAAAATATCTCTTATTCGGAGGTGTGCAATTGTTCATTGTTCACCCCGGATTAGCAGATGTATTGAAAGACATCGCCTACTCCCAGACCTGCCAGCTCTACTTCCAAACATTCAGCCCATGAGAAGCAGTTCTTCAGGCGGCTCTCCCCTGTGTTTTCATTACTGAAGAACGCCCCGCTTTCATTGCAACTACGACTTCTCACCGGACAGCAATGAAATAGCGGTTAGCGTTTTCAGTCATTTGTAAGCACAGGTTCAGAATCTTGAGATACCTTCTCTCGATTCAGCCGGAAGACGAAGGTTGCATTCATTGCCTACCTTCGTCTTCAATGTCACATAGTGTTGTTTCTCCTTAGCTGAGATTCAACTACTATGAGAGAGTTTTGCCTTCAGGGACCTAGGTCTCTAGACGGCAATTGACTTTCGCCTTTTGAGCATATGCCTTAAGAGAATCATCACCTCGCCGTCCGGCATTGGTGACAAACAAATACATTATTTGTTTGGTCTCGGCATAACCCTTTAAAAGGCGAAGGTCACGTGACTTGCTCGGATGCTTGGACAACTTGCCTCACTACCGATACCGAACCAGTCAGTCGGCAGCTGTCAGAGCGCCCGAGACAGTTACGAACTACGCTGTGGACTTAGTTCGGTTGTTACAGAGCAATCATTACTTCGTCTTAATAGCTTGTCACAGTACCCATACCATCGACACCCACCATGGAGTGTCGGTGTCCTATCCACTACCGAGAACTTCGCTGCATGGGGATAGGAGGATGCGAGACTTCGTTGCAAATGGACAGACCAGTATGGGTACTGGACATCACCGAAGTCGAGAAGAGGGATAGGTCATGCGAATATTCCCTTCTTTTCCTCTGAGGGAACTGCTTGACTTTCCTGCGAAGTCAAGAATCCAGGGGATGGGGATCCGTGACGCTCAATTTCGTACCGAACTTCGTAGCAAAGACTCAGAACCCTTTGGTCCCTGACGATCGGTTCGAGTCGTTCACAATCCCCTCCCTAATGGACTTCACCGCCTTCGATGCGAAGGAGATGCTGCTTTGATCGTCCAACCAGACCACATGCACCTCCTCCTAACCTTACCACCGGGGATATTGCCCACAGGTCCTTGGATCTTTTTCCTTGGGACCCGTTGGTGGCTGCACTCAACACGTTGTGTAGCGAACCCAGACCCTCGCAGGGTGAACAGCATCGAGTCCTGGTGTGACTGTAAGAATGGATGAGTGAATGAGAGTGTGACTGGCTCCTCTTCCCATCTTTTTCTTTCCCTCTACCTGTGGGTAGAGGGACACGGTCGTCACCTTGCTGGATAAGGACGAGATGCAGGTGAGCTACTCAACAGAGCCCCATCTTATCCCTTTCACTAGGGATAGGAGCATATATCCACCACTTCCTCCAACAAGGGGGAGGAAGTGGATGCCAGCTTGAGACAAACCCATACTTTATGTTGCCTCTTGCAAACAGGAACAAGTTTTTGCTTGCTGGTACGAAAAGATACGCTTGCCTCTCTCTTAGTACTCGGCCCAGAGGTCTGACCATTGATCCTGCGGTGCACACCCCGATCAGTCGGACAGAGGCTTGGATCCCCCCCTCGCTCTTACGACTAGGGAGGCATTCCAAGGTTGGACGAACACCAGTCTGTTCACCAAAAAGACTTGGATTCCTCCCACCAAGAAGTGAGTCTTCCTATTGTTAAAGGACCGAGGGTTATGGTTGTATTCGTGTTGGAACAAATGGCAATTTGTTGAAAATTGCACTTAATAACATTCAACTTCCCTGCCAGAATATATACTTAGCTATAGACTCCGTCGTCCCCGACAGAAATTCAAATTTCGCGGCACACGCTACCGGTAGGTCAGGTGATCTACCGCCCTGCCCTGGGTGGCAGTACTAGGAACCATTCCCGTTTTCTAATCAGATTTCTTGTCGCCCGGACCATCAACATTGTTGTTGGTTCCTCTTGACTAGATTTTCTTTTTTCATCGACAATTGATCTTCTTGACCGACTTTTGGTGATGTATCTGGATTGTTGGATTGGCATACGCTTTTGTGGACTGTTTTTGTGGACTTGCTTTGGATTTTTCTTAGAATGACGCCAGAATGGTTATGAGACGTTGTGTGAATGTAGGCTGTAAGGTGAGGTTGCCGAAAGCTTCGGTAGACCCTCACACCGTATGTAAGGGTTGCAGAGAGTATGAATGTTCTTTTACTAATACTTGCAAGGAATGTGAGAATTTGAGTGAGAGAGAGTGGAAGAATCTAACTACTTATTTGAAGAAGTTAGAGAGAGAGAGAGAGAGAGTGAGGAAAGCTTCCTCTAGAAGTTTGAGTGGTTCTAGATCTAATGAGCTAGTTCCTAGTTTGGGATCTTCCCCTCTTGTAAGAATTGCTACTTCTCCTTCCTTTTCAGCCTCTTCACCTATTGCAGATCCTGTAGATTCGGCAAAAGAACTTGCGGATCTAAAAGCAGCCTTCAAGATCATGGAAAACAAAATGGCTGCTCTGCAAGGTAAGGCTAGTGATTTTACAGTGGACAGTGATGTGAGTGTCCCCAGTGTAGTGGAGGGGGCATCTGGTCGGCTCCACAACGCTCCCAGGTCTAGACCTCTTCCAAGCTCCCATGCCCAGAGGAGAAGGAATGTCAAAAACCGTAAGGAGGTTGTGGAGATTCCCCACCGATCAGGTGTCCCTTCGGCAGGCTCTGTGACACCCCAGACTGCCAGGGATCGCTATTGCAAAAGCGTCCTGCGTGAGTGTTTCTCATCGTCGGGGTCTTCGTCTCCTAGACGCGATTGGAGGGATTCTGATCGCTCGTGACCATTGAAGAGGAGTTGGAAGGCGCCGACTCTTGACTCGAGCCCGGAACGCTTCCCTGAGGAGTCTCCTTCGGATGTTAAGAGGGCAAAGAGAGCCCTATTGTCACCCGTAGTTGGAGTGGAGCTCATGGACTCCTCCCCTCCTCCTTCTCCTCCTCCCGAAGAGGATAAAGAGGAGGCTACTAAGAGATTTCTCGTATCTATGCAAGAGCAGATATCGTCGTTGGTAGGAGTGCTTTCAAAGGAACCTCCTCGAAGGAAAGATACTTCCCTTCCCATCAAGAGGTCCTCCAGACGTGTGGAGGTCCCTGCCGCCAGGAGCGAGGCTCCTATTAGGAGTGAGGCTCCTAGCAAGAGCGAGGAGCCAACCAAACGTAAGGCTCCTACTAGGAGTGAAGAGTCGTTCGGACGTACGGCACCTTCCAGGAGTGAGGAGTCAACCAAGCGCAAGACTCCTACCAGGTGCGAGGAGCCGATCAGGCGTGTGGCGCCAGCCAGGAGTGAAGAGTCACCCAGGAGGCAGGAGCCAAGAGCCAGGAGTGAGGAGTCACCCGGGAGGCAGGAGCCAAGAGCCAGGAGTGAGGAGTCACCCAGGAGTCAGGAGTCAGGAGTTGGAATTCTTCCATGAGGGAAGATTCTACTAGACTCGGATCCGAAATTGGTGACTCTTCTCCAGACAGAAGCACCTCTCCTTTGGATCGTAGGAGGTCTTAGAAAGACTCTTCCTCCAAACGAGAACGTTCTCCCTCTTCTGATCGAGTTTTAGAGGAAGTGTCAGAAGACGAGCTCCTTACAAATGAGGGGCTCTCTAACTATAAGACATTAGCCTCCTTATTACTGCAAGAGTATGGAGACTCTCTTAGCCCAGCCGCTCCTCCCTCTCCTCGTTCGCTATTTTCGAGTACTGCTACAGTAAAGTCCTCTGCTTTCCTGAAAATGAAACCAGCGATTTCTATGAAGAAGGCCCTCCATCTTTTGGATTCATGGATGGGCACTAAGAAAGAGTTGGGCGGAAAACAGTGTTCTGCATGCCTCCTTCCAAAACCAAACTCCTTGGAAAGAGAGGTATTTGGTACGGGACAGGAGAGACTATGGGTCTTCTCTTCCCTGCATCGGCAGTACGCGGACTTCTCTAATCTGGTTATGCCTCCAGACGACCATCTTTAGGGTCGGCCAATCTACATGGAGCATTTCAGAATTGAACCACTTTCTTAAAGGATTATTCATCATATTAGAAGTGTTCAATTTTCTGGATTGGTCTCTCGGAGTTCTGTCTAAGAAGTCTCAGGACTCGGAGTTTCTTAAGAAGCCAGAAGTTCATAGCGTCCTGGCATGGCATGGACAAGGCGGTACAAGACGGTTCGGGAGAGGTTTCTTCGCCCTATTTGGAGCTGGGTTTTGCTGAAAAAGAGATCAGTTTATGGATCCCTTTTGTCAAAAGCTGTTTCTCCTAGTCAGAGGACCGCGTTATTGTTCGCCCCTCTGTCAGATCATCTGTTTCCTTCTCAGTTGGTGAAAGATATATCTCGCTCACTAACTGAGAAGGCGACACAAGACCACCTTGTTCAGACTTCGAAGAAGAGTCGCCCTGTAGTGTCTACGAGTAAGAAGGACTCTCGTCCTCCTCAGCAGCCCTTTCGTGGAGGTGCAACGGCTCGTCCCCCTTCCAGAAAGAAGAGCTCTGATAAGAGAGGAAGGTCTTCCTTCAGGCCCTTCAAGAAAGGAAAATGACTTGATGATCCTCCAAGCACCAGTAGGCGCCAGACTCCTGAACTTCGCAGGAGCCTGGGCGCAGAGAGGAGCCGACTCTTGGTCGGTTTCAGTTCTAAAGGAAGGATACATCCTCCCCTTCGAAGACAGTCCTCCAACCTCTACTCCTCGGGAACTGTCAGCGAGATACAGAGACCCTGTAAGGAAAATACTCTCCTTCAAATGGTGGATCAAAGTGGGAAAAGAGGCCATCGAACTTGTACAGGATCCACTCTCCCCGGAATTTTACAATCGCCTTTTCCTAGTTCCAAAGGCATCGGGGGGGTGGAGACCGGTACTGGACGTAAGCGCGCTGAACCGTTTTGTTCAGAAGTAGTAGTTCCGAATGGAAACGTCCACCTCGGTGATGTCAGCACTACGTCCAGGAGATTGGATGGTCTCTCTGGACTTACAAGACGCATATTTCCACGTTCCATTCACACTCGTCAAAGAAATATCTTCGGTTTATGATAGGGGGCAAGATTTTCAATTCAGGGCTCTGTGTTTCGGCCTGTCTACAGCTCCACAGGTCTTCACCAACCTGATGGCGAATGTAGCAAAATGGCTTCACCTAGAGGGAATAAACATCTCCCTCTACTTAGACGACTGGCTGATCAGGCCCAAGTCGGAGAACCAGTGCTTGGAGGACCTGATGATAACACGGAATATGATACAATCTCGGGGATTACTCGTGAACCTCCCGAGAAGTCGCAACTGATCCCCAGCCAGAACTTGGTCTATCTGGGGATTCAGATGGATTCTCGGGGTTTTCGGGTATTTCCTTCGCAAGAGAGAATCACTCGAGACTTGTCAAGAATCTCGAGCTTCTTAGAGAGAGAACACAGTTCAGCGAGGGAGTATTTGAGCCTTTTAGGGACTCTGTCCTCGCTAGAAAAGTTCTTCTCTCTGGGGAGGCTTCACCTTCGCCCTCTTCAGTTTTTCCTGAAAAAGGTTTGGAGTTGGAAGACGGGGCAACTCTACAACTCTTTCCCGATTCCACAGGAGGTGAAGAATCACTTAAAGTGGTGGATTCCTCTAAAGATGAACGAAGGCGTGCACTTGCCCTGCAGAACCCCAACCAAGTGTTTATTTTCCGACGCTTCGGAGTCGGGATGGGGAGCGACGCTAGGAGCAAGGGAGGTGTCAGGCACCTGGACAAAGGAGCAGGTGTCTTGGCACATCAATTGCAAAGAACTAGTAGCCATGCACCTGGCCTTAAGATTCTTCGAGGAGGTAGTCAGAGGCGGGGTGGTTCAGAATAAAACTCGGACAACACCACGGCTCTGGCTTACATACGCAAGCAAGGAGGTACTCATTCATTCTCCCTCATCAGCTAACAAAAGATCTGTTAACCTGGACAGAGGAAAGAGGTATAACTCTCTCACAAAGATTTGTGCAAGGGATACGAAATGTGAGAGCAGACAGGCTAAGCAGGAGGAATCAGGTCCTCCCCACAGAGTGGACTCTACACGCAGAAGTGTGCCGAAGTCTGTGGTCCCTGTGGGGGAAGCCTCACATAGACCTATTTGCTACGTTCCTCTCCAAAAGAGTAGAGATCTTTTGTTCTCTAGTAGAAGATCCAAGAGCCTTTGCAATCGACGCGTTTCTCCTAGATTGGTCGGGCCTAGACGCCTACGCCTTTCCCCCATTCAAGATCCTGGGGGAAGTACTCAGGAAATTCGTGGCTTCAAAGGGCACGAAGTTGACCCTCATAGCCCCATTTTGGCCAGCCCAAGAATGGTTCACGGAGGTACTGGAGTGGATAGTGGACTTACCCAGGTCTCTGCCAAGCAGAACAGATCTACTCAGACAACCCCACTTCGAGAGGTTTCAATCACCAAAACCCCTCGCCCCGGTCCCTAGCTCTGACTGCCTTTCGACTATTGAAAGACTCGTCAGAGCGAGGGGACTTTTCCACAAGCCGAAAGTTCTGCAAGCGCTATCGCTAGAAGCCCGCTGATCTTCAACGGAGAAGGAGTGGTATACCAATCGGAAGTGGGAAGTCTTTAGGAGATGGTGTAAGAATAAGAAGCTGTCCTCCTCCAGTACCTCTATAATTAACATTGCCGATTTCCTCCTTTTTCTTAGAGAGGATCGCACCTTTCTGTGTCTACCATCAAAGGATACAGGAGTTTGCTGTCTTCAGTATTCAGGAATCGAGGGCTAGAGATTGCAGAGAACAAGGATCTCCACGGTTTGATTCGGTCCTTCGAGACTTAGAAATCAGGGACTCCGAGAACACCTAGCTGGAATCTGGACGTGGTCCTGAAATTCCTTGCCTCGGATAAATTCGAACCTCTACATCTTGCTTCCTTCCGGGACGTCACTAGGAAATGTTTATTCCTGTTGTCTTTCGCGACGGCCAAGAGGACGAGCGAATTGCACGCTGTGGACTCTAAAGTGGGGTTTAAAGGAGATGCGGCTATCTGTTCGTTCCAGACATTATTTCTGGCGAAAAATGAAAACCCGCCATCCAAACTTGGCTCCGTAGCTTTGAGGTAAAAAAGGCCTATCTAACCTGGTAGGCAGAGAGATAGAGAGGTCTCTCTGTCCGGTTAGAGCTCTTAAATTTTATTTAGAGAAAAAGAAGCAGATGGGAGACTGTCAACAAGGTCTTTGGTGTGCTGTGAAGAACCCCAAAAGACTCATGTCTAAAAACGCCTTAGCCTTCTTTGTGAGAAGCGTGATTACTGATGCGTACAAGAACTGCCCGGATGAATCCTTCGGTCTTCTAAGGGTTAAGACTCATGAAGTAAGGGCAGTAGCAACGTTGCTGGCATTTCAAAAGAATATGTCTCTTAAGGAATATCATTGAGACTACATATTGATGCAATTCAGTTTTTTGACGTCATACTGAAGGATTGAAAGTGACCTATGGAGATGCAATTCAGTTTTTTTTTGCGTCTCATTACCTGAAGGATGTGAAAGTGACCTATGTGAAATGCTTCTCTCTCGGTCCATTTGTATCAGCAGATACAGTTCTGGGACTTGGAGCAAAGACTGATCCTTAAATATTTTATCTTAAATGTACACAAACCCTCTTGTCAGATATGTGCTTGGTTTCCTATTAGCAAGCGTGCTGATGTCGCACGGGCGGCTGGTGTCATTGCTGGTAGGGGACCAGGGGTATGTATGGCTAGTAGGGGGGTACAAAATTTTTTTTTGGGGTTTGTTATAAATGTATGTGTATTTATGTTTCGAGTTATTGGTTGTTTTGGGGATCAAACTCCTTGCAATCTTAGAACTAACATGGATGTTAGGATCAGGTGATCGGGATCAGTGTTGTGCTCCTTGAACAAGGTGTATTGTCATGTTAGTGGAATAGCACCCAATGACAAAGGCCTTTAGGCTCTGCCGAGTAAGTGGATAAGACCCCATTGGCAGACCCACAAGAACTCTTAGCCATAGATCAATATCTCGCTGAGGCTCTTGAGGCGAAGCAGACTCCTGGGCAGTAGCCACGAAGTCTTCCGCCTAATCAGGTAGGAACCAAGGTTTATTAATACCTACAACATATGTTGTTTACCTGTCTATTTCAGTAGTTAGCTGTCTCTTACCCACCACCAATGGGTGCTAATCAGCTAAGTATATATCTGGCAGGAAGTTGAATGTATAAAAATGATATTGTCATGATACAATAAAGTTTTATACATACTACCTGACAGATATATACGATTAATGGCCCACCCAGCCTCCCCGCAGGAAGGACCAGGTGGAAGAGAAGAAATCTGATTAGAAAATGGGAATGGTTCCTAGTCCTGCCACCCAGGGGCAGGGCGGTAGATCACCTGACCTACCGGTAGCGTGTGCCGCGAAATTTGAATTTCTGTCGGGGACGAACGGAGTCTAATAGCTAAGTATATATCTGTCAGGTAAGTATGTATAAAACTTTATTGTATCATGACAATATCATTTTCCCTAACTATACAAACCTGAGGTCCTTTACATATAGTCCCACCTCATGCCACCCCTCACTCTGCATTTTTTTGCATGGGCCTAAAGCAAAAGTGATTCTTCACCTCTCAGGCGCGTGGCGCGCACACTGTCGGACAAGCAGTTAACTACCATTCTCCCCTTGTTCGAAGCTTACGACCCTTCCAGCTGCCGCTAGCTACTTCCTATTGTTAAAGGACCTCAGGTTTGTATAGTTAGGAAAAATGCAATTTTCGACAAATTGCCATTTTCCTGTGATAAATCCGCACACCACTTGCACCCACAGACGATGGGGCACTTTCATCACAACAATCGGAACACGGTCCCTAACCAGCTTGTTTGTTAGTAAATAACTGTTTTGGTAGAAGACGACGACGAAGCGTGCACTTGGGTAATTTTTTAAATAAATAGTGAAACATCAATCTTTTACATATTTATGATGATTAATTTGAAAATATTCGTTATTGAAAAAGTAACTCGATTCTGACTCAAATTTAAGTAATTATTTTTTGGAATTAGAACGTTCGTTTTAAGTCCTGTATTTAATGACGTCACGACATCTTGGGCTTTCCGTACCTAGGGTAAAAAACCGTAGGGTCCAGAGTGGACCATCTACGATCAGCTTGGACAATCCCAAAAAAAGTACATTATAACGCGTCCTGACATCGGAGATGGGCATCAGTCGCGACTCGTTGTTGGTGAGAAACGGAGCTAAAGACCTCTACTCTCCTTTCAAAGTAAGTATTTTCTCCAAAGTTAGAAATTAAGGCCAAATTTTAAGATTTAAACAGAGGGCAGTGAAAACGGTGTCCAACGTACTGCAAATCTCACCAAAACGCGTTCAACATTTTTACTTACAACTCGAAGTATTTAGAAGATTGACGCCATCTCGATGTTTACGGAGTTGCTTGTGTCAATAAACTAACCATTTCCTGTGATAAATCCGTACACCACTTGTACCCACAGACGCTAGGGCACTTTAATCACAACAAACGGAAAACTTTTCCTCACCGAGTAAACAACTGTTTTGTAGAAGACGACGACGAAGAGTGCACTTCGATAATTTTTTAAATAATAGTAAAACATCAATATTTTACATATTTGATGATTAATTTGAAAATATTCGTTATTGAAAAAGTAACTCGATTCTGACTCAAATTTAAGTAATTATTTTTTGGAATTAGAACATTCTTTTAAGTCCTGTATTATGACGTCACGACATCTTGACTTTCGTACCTATTGTATATAATTGCTTTGCTAAACTTTCTTGCAGAACAGTTTACCAGTTATTCATGCAGATTATCAGCTCTTCATGTAATTGGATAATCGTATGCGCATTTTGTTCATGAAACTTACCTGTCAATATATATATAGCTGTATTATCTGAAGTCCGACAGAATTTCAAAAAAACTCGCGGCACACGCAGTGGGCGGCCAGGTGGTAGTACCCATTCCCGCCGCTGGGAGGCGGATATCAGGAACCATTCCCATTTTCTATTCATATTTTTTCTGTCGCCGGTGCTAAACAACTGTTTGCAGTACCTCCGCCTTTGGTAATGTTTTGAAAACTTTTGGTCACCTTAAGTATCTGGATTGTCTTTTGGTGGTTTTGTTTCTGGATTGGTAGCTAGGCACGCGCAATAGTGGACTGTTTTTTTATTTTGGATTGGCTTTTTTCTTTGAATGTGGAGTTTCTGGATCAAGTTTCAGTGAGTTTCATGGGTGTGGTGTGAAGAGTGATTGTAACGGTGAGGCTACCGAAATCATCGTAGATCCCCACACTGTATGTACGGGGTGTAAAGGCAGTGTGCTTTAATAGGTGATTCGTGTAAGGAGTGCGAATGTTTGACCGATGATGGATGGAAGATGTATGATTCCTATCTACGGAAATTGGAATGTGATAGAATCAGGAGGTCTTCCTCTAGGAGCGATTCCAGTAAAGGTAAGGGAAGTAATATTCCACCTTCAATAAAACCCCAGTAGATTTTGTATCCCCTAACCTGTGATGTTGCTTCGGGCCCTGAAATTGTGTCTGGAGAAGGTAATGCCCTTTCTCTTATTTTGGATTCTTTGCGATCTCTGGAATCCAAAGTGCTAGCCTTAGAAACCGGCGCTGTGAAGTTTAGTGATTGTGCCCCTAGTGTTGTGGAGGGGGCGTCAGATCGGCCCCATAATGCCTCTAGGCCTAAACCGCTGTCGGACTCCCAGGACTCAGGGAGTGGGCATGTCGAAAGCCGCAAGAGGGTTACGGGGGCTCCCCACCAATCTGGCGTCCCTTCGGCAGATCCTGTTGCAAATTCCCAGGCTGCCAAGGAGCGTGCTCAGGCTCGCATCCTCAAGGACTGTTTTTCGTCCTCCGAGGCGCCCTCCCCGCGCAAGGGGTGGAGCGCTCGGAGAGACTCGCGTCCATTGAAAAAGACCTTTAGAAGTGAGGACGCTTCACGTCATCTCTCGCCAGTTTCTTTGCGGTCGTCGCCGGCGTCGTATAACGCTTTTCCGTCATCGGAGGATGACGCTAGGGAGCGCCCCAGTCGCTCTCAGGAGAGGCAGGTAGCTGTACCTGTGAGAAGGAAGGAGGCGTCCCCTTGCCCCTCGTCTTCTCGCAGGATCAGCCCTTCACCTGCTTTCGATTCTTCGCCTACGAAGAATATTCTCGTGTCCCTTCAGGACCATTTGTCTTCTTTGATAGCTAAGAAAGCTGTTGAGCCTCACCGTAGGAAGGACATCAGACTGCCTGTTAAGAGATCTAAGCAGTCCCCTTCTCCGTCTCCTCGTTCGTCTCTTTGACCTCCTGCTTTTAGATCGTTGCCCCTTCGCTCTCAGACTGCGAGTAAGAAGGCGCAAGCGAGAGGGTGGTTTTCCCTCTAGACGTTCTGCGCAGGACGCTTTTGAGGACGGCTCGGCGGGACGCTTTTCAGGAAAAAAAAAAAAAAAAAAAACCCCCGACCTATGAGGACCGCTGGCAGGACGTTGTTTGAGGGAACGCTCATCAGGAACGTTTCTTTTGCTTGACCGCTCGGGGGAGGGAGCTTTTGCAAGCGTTTCGTGAAAGTAGGGCTTTTGGAGACGCTCAGCCAGGACGGCTTTAAGAGCTCGTAAAGATGCTTTTGCAAGCGCTCATAAGGGACGCTTTAAGAAGCTCGTTTAAAGAAAGCTTTTGCAAGCGCTCATAAGGACGCTTTTGTTGACTCTCGGAGGGACGCTTTTGTACGCGCTAGTAAGGACGCTTTTGTAAGGGCGCTTCTTTAGGCGCTAGCAAGGACGCTTCAGTAGAAGTTCGGCAGGACGCTTTCCGAGAAGCTCGGCGAATTAAGGATGGTCAAGACGCTCGACGTTTTCAAGACGATCGTCTAGTTTCACGCCACAACGAACGACAAGAGGTCCGTCTGGATGAGGAGGCTTCTTCGTCCAAACTTCAAAGGTCTCTTTTGAAGATCAGACCTGTTGGTCTTATGCCCCCTCCTGCTGTGCAGTCACCAGTTCCTCTCAGGGAAGAGGGAGAATTGAGTAGTCCTGCGGACTCGGTTGAGGAGGATCAGCCGTCTGCTTCGTCTGTATCAGACTTCAAAGTTCTTGTTCGACTTTTATGCTCGTCTTTTGGAGAAAAGTTTCACCCTTCAGCTCCTCGGTCTCCCCCTTCTCAGTTTTCCTCATCAAAAGCCATTAAAGCTCCGGAGTTCGTAGAAATGAAGACTTCGCTTTCCACTAAGAGGGCTTTCAAGAAGCTCCAGGATTGGATGGAACGCAGGAAGGATCAGGGCAAGTCTACTTTCGCCCTTCCTCCCTCGAGACTCGGTGGAAAAGGGGGAGTTTGGTATGAGACTAGAGAAGAAGTGGGTGTGAGGATCCCTTCATCAGCGCAAGGTGATTTTGCAAGTCTGGTCAACGCTCAGAGGAGGTCCCTACTTTCTTCAGCGAAGATTTCGTGGACACCTACGGAGATTAATCATCACCTGAAAGGACTTTTGAGGACTCTGGAAGTCTTCAACTTTTTGGACTGGTGCTTGGGAGTCCTAGATGTTCAATCTAGGAGTCCGGACTCTATCAGTCTGGGGGAGCTGTCCAGTGTATATTAGCATGCATGGACAAGGCCGTCAGAGATGGTTTGGAAGAGTTGGCGTCGCACTTCGGTATGGGCCTATTAAAGAAGAGAGCTCTTCTCTGTAATTTTACTGCAAAGTCGGTTTCTCCTTCTCAAAGGTCAGAGCTTCTCTTTGCACCTCTTTCGAACCATCTTTTCCCCCAGACTTTGGTTAAGGACCTGGCTGTTAGTTTGCAAGAAAAAGCTACACAGGACCTCTTAGCCCAGTCCTCCAGACGTCCCGCAGTCCCTACGACGTCTTCTTTTGGACGAGTTCCGAAGAAGCTGAGGCCCTTTCATGGGGCTCCTCCCTCGAGATCAGCTCCTCGAGGGAGAGTACTTTCAAGAGGAAGAGCTTCTTTCAAACCAAGAGGAAAGAAGTGAGAACCATGTCCTTCAGACACCAGTTGGAGCCAGACTGAAGTACTTTGCAGGAGCATGGAGAGAGGGGTACGGACTTTTGGTCCCTCAAGATAGTAGAACAGGGGTACAAGATTCCCTTTATGGTACCTCCTCCTCTATGCACAACTCCCAGAGATCTTTCTCCTTCGTACCAACGGGAGAAACAGCGGATAGTATTCGACCTTCTAGACCAAATGGTCGAAAAAAGAGCGGTGGAACAGGTCGTAGACCTGGGGTCACCAGGATTTTACAACAGGCTTTTCCTGGTACCAAAGTAGTCGACGGGTTGGCGTCCAGTCCTAGACGTAAGCAGGCTGAATCTTTTCATAGAAAAGAAAAAATTCAAGATGGAAATGCCTCAGTCAGTTCTAGGAGCCTTGAGACCGGGTGACTGGATGGTGTCCTTGGACCTGCAGGACGCATACTTTCACGTTCCGATCCACCCTCTCTCAAGAAAGTATCTAAGGTTTGTTCTAAGAGGCAAAGTCTGGCAATTCAGAGCTCTTTGTTTCGGATTAAGCACGGCTCCAATGGTGTTTACTGTTCTAATGAAGAATGTAGCGAGATGGTTACATTCTTCAGGAATAAGGATCTCTCTCTATCTCGACGATTGGCTCATCAGAGCGTCTTCAGAAGAGAGGTGTCTGAAGGACCTTCAGTTAACGTTAGCCTTGGCGAAGTCCCTGGGACTTCTGGTCAACCTCGAAAAGTCGCATCTGATCCCGACACAGTCCATCGTGTATCTGGGGATTCAGTGGCTTTTCATGCGTTTCCGTCCCAGGAATGACAGCAGCAAGGCTTAGAGAAAGTTTCAGTTTTTCTAGGGAAGGAAACTTGCTCGGCAAGGGAATGGATGAGTCTGCTGGGAACCATTTCCTTGCTGGAAAAGTTTGTTTCCCTGGGGTGACTGCACCTCAGGCCTCTCCAGTTTTTTCTAGCAGAAGAATGGAGGGTCAAGCAAGATCTAGATGCGACCTTAAAGATCTCCGAGTCGGTAAAGTGTCATTTGAGATGGTGGCTCGATCCCGGGAAGTTTCGAGAGGGTTTATCTCTTAAAACTTCAGAGCCCCGACCTAGTGTTGTTTTCCGACGCGTCCATTTCGGGCTGGGGAGCAACACTAGGAGGGGAAGAAGTGTCAGGCACCTGGAGGGGGTAACAGGTGTCCTGGCACATAAATCTAAAAGAACTAGCAGCGATTTTCCTAGTTCTACAGTTCTTCGAAGAGAAGGTTGCATGCAAAGTTTTACAGGTCAACTCGGACAACACCACAGCCCTGGCCTACTTAAGGAAACAGGGAGGTACACACTCTCGACCCCTGTTTTGCCTAGCGAGAGAGATTCTGCTGTGGGTGCGAGCGAGGCAAATAAAAATCCTTACGAGATTCATCTCGGGAGTCTAGAACGTCAGAGCAGACCTTCTCAGTCGACAGGATCAGCTCCTGCCGACAGAATGGACTCTGCATCAGGACGTTTGTCGGGAGCTGTGGAAGTTATGGGGACGTCCTCTGGTGGACCTATTTGCGACGTCGAGGATGAAGAGGCTTCCTCTTTATTGCTCCCCTGTTCTGGATCCAGGAGCGGTCGCTGTAGATGCCCTTCTCTGGGACTGGACAGGCTTGGATCTGTATGCCTTCCCACCGTTCAAGATCATGGGGGAAGTCATAAGGAAGTTTGCGGCATCAGAGGGGACGAGGTTGACTCTAATCGCCCCGATGTGGCCTGCGATAGATTGGTTCACGGAGGTAATGTCTTTCCTTGTAGACTTCCCAAGGACTCTGCCCTGGAGGAAAGATCTACTTAAACAGCCCCACTTCGAAAGGTATCACAAAAACCTCTCCGCTCTGTGTCTGACTGTGTTCAGACTATCGAAAAGTTGGCCAGAGCGAGAGGTTTTTCTAAATCAGTATCGAAAGCGATCACCAACGCAAGGAGGGCTTCATTACGTGCAGTTTACCAGTCAAAGTGGGCTTCCTTCAGGGCATGGTGTAGAAGGGAGGGAATTTCCACTTCCACGACCTCTGTGAGCCAAATAGCCGACTTTCATCTGTACTTGAGGAATGTGCAGAGGTTATCAGTCCCAACCATTAAAGGATATAGAAGCATGCTGTCAGCAGTCTTTCGGCACAGAGGCCTAGATCTTGCTGACAACAGAGATCCTCACGATCTCTTGATCATTTGAAACATCGAAGATACCTCAGGCGAGGCCTCCTTCCTGGAACTTAGATGTTGTTCTAAGGCATTTGATGTCAAATCCTTTCGAGCCTCTCCATGCAGCGTCTCTTAGGAACTTGACGAGAAAGGCTCTTTTCCTAACTGCTCTGGCGACGGCGAAGAGAGTTAGCGAAATTCAAGCCTTTAGTGAACATGTGGCTTCAAAGGTGATAACGCTGTCTGCTCTTTGAGTCCCATGTTCTTGGCCAAGAATGAGAACCCGTCTAACCCCTGGCCCAAGAGCTTCGAAATAAAGGGAATGACGAACTTAGTAGGTCGAGAACCAGAGAGAGTCCTGTGCCCTGTCAGGGCTCTCAAATTTTATGTACAAAAAACGAAGGAGGTACGAGGTCCCTCGGGTAATTTGTGGTGCTCAGTGAAGAGACCGGATTTACCTTTATCAAAGAATGCTATGGCTTTCTTTCTAAGGGACATTATCAAGGAAGCTCATTCATCTTGCCAGAAGACTGATTTGAGCCTCCTGCGAGTGAACGCTCATGAAGTCAGAGCTGTTGCAACCTCGCTTGCCTTCCAAACGAATATGTCAATCAAGGACATTCTTGATTCCACCTTTTGGAGGAGCAATTCAGTATTCGCCTCACACTATTTGAGACCCCTCGAGTAGGACTCCTTCTAGTGGTGAGGGGATAAGGGACCCTGGCTTCTATGGGAATGCTCGTGCATTCCTATAGGTGCCCTGGGTCCTGACGGAACATCCTACAACCCTTTCTCTCTCACTTTTAATACTTCTCTCTTCTCTTTCTTTCCTGAACCCTTCTCTCCAACCTCTAAATTTTGACGTTTTTTGTGGACTGCTTTTGTCGACGACTTTTGGAATGGACTTGGCCAAGCTTTGACAGTACTTCTGATTTGATGGAGGGTGAGGTTGGACGGCATTCCTCCTCACCCGTAGAACTGGAGTACCTGACGTGTCCGAGCGAGGGGAAACTTTTATGTTAAACTCTGCACTCAGTGCTGGGTCTGATCTCGACGGACTGACGACCCTCAAGGCACTGGGTGTGGGGTGTATATCTGGGTAGGACTCCTAGGGTGCTATATCACCCTCTAATTGTGGCTCGATGGTGGGTATGGGGCCAACCTGGACGAATGTTCACACCATAGTCTGATGGATTTTTATTTAACCCCCTCTGTTTTTGATGACATCTCGCCTGATTAAGGATTCCGCATTAGGCTCTCCACTCGACCAAACACCGGGACACCAGGGTGTAAATACTGGTGGTGTAAATGAAAATCTAAGAGTTGTATATTGTAGTAATATAAGTGATAAAGTCGATTTTGACATATTACATAATTACATGAAACAGTTTGGCAAGGTAGATAGAATAAAATTACGAATTGTTAAAAGTCCCATCTCTTATGAAAGCTACATAACCTTTTGCAAAGCTGAATATGCCTCCAAAGCTCTAGAAAATCTTAATGGTAAAAATGTCTTTGGTTCAGTTTGCCATGCGAAGTTGTTTAATATAAACAATTTGGAAGAGGATGAGACAGACTATGTGCCCAGCAAATTTGAGGTTGATAGCCAAAAACACCTGGCAAAAGATGACCCAAAATTGATTTGGCATGTTGCAAATTACAAACAGGGCAAAGAAAACTTTTTAACAGCATGCAAGTATTTACAGAGGAAGATTGGTGCCATTCCTAAAGGCAATATTAAAAGATATGGTAAAGGAGTCTTGATCAAAGCAAATAACGATATTCAGATTAAGATGCTTTCAAAATTCCAACCAACTGAAGATGGTAATATTTTAGCTGATCCTCTCATAGATCATTTAACATTAAACGGGGTATAGTTTATAGCAGAGACCTATATGAGTTTGAAGAGGAGGAAATATTAAAAATGTGTCCTACTTATGTCATTAAAATTAGAAAATTGAAAGGCACTCAGCATGCCATTGAATTGACTTTCACCTGCTCCTACTTACCACCGGAATATATTGATATAGACCACTCTCGGGTTTGGGTGGGTTAAGCCATTTAAATATCGACCAACCCAGTGTTATAAATGCTTTGAATATGGCCACGTATCAAACTCTTGTACAAAACCAGGAAAATGCTTTGTGTGCTCTGGTGAACATGTAAAGGACAACTGCACAGCTGATAAATACTGTCTCCACTGTGCTGGCAATCATTCTCCCAATATATTTTCCAACAAGAAGTTGTAAACACTGCTCATAATAACTTTATCAGCATAGGAGAAGCCAAACGCTTGGTTCGAGGTGCTAACAAAAGTGCTGGATCCTCATTTGCTTCCACTGTTATGGGAAATAATGCCTTCCATCAGCATGCTAAACCCATCATTAAAAATAACACACCCTTTCAGGATATTTCAACTTCTGTGGAATGTAATGAACTTCAAAGTAAAGTGGTAAAAGCTGTGATTGATGAACCTCTCCCTGACCTGCAAGCAAATGCTGTCTCAGAGTCGAGCTCTTCGGTTAAGGAAGCCAAAGAAAAAAATAAAATTGAGGAAATCTTAACAAATCTTATGACAGTTTTCAGTCAACCCCAAAGTCAAAGAAATGTAGAACAGCCTCTCCTATAGAGTTTAAAACTCCAATTTCCAATAGATTCAATCCACTTGATGACCCCTTCCAGCCATTATCAACCTCAAAGCCATTGGAAAAGATGTCTCGGTCCTGCTCAAATTTAAGTGTGACAGACCTCTCCCCTCAATCATATGCAGAAACAGCTACTTCTGAAATGGAGGGAAAACATGCTGACTCATCCAAATATAGTTAAAAATTTAGATAAATCTAATGTCAAACTGAAGAACAGGATGTGCAGGAAAAATGTTCAAACTTCCCCTCATCTAATAAAAATAAAAGTCTCCCAGGCAGCAGACTCAAGAGGAACTTTCAAAATCCAAAAACATTCAGCTGTGTTACTTTGAAAACCAGCTAATAATGACTTGGCTGGCCACAAGAATCAAAGTTAAAATTCCAATTTAATATCTTGCAATGGAATTGCAAAGGCCTTAGGACTCGTCTGAAGAGTTAAAATTACTGTTGAACCATCATGATCCAGATGTAGTTTGCCTTCAAGAAACTAAGTTAGGCAACTCATTATACAATCCAGGATTAAATTATAAAATGTTTGTGATGAACCCCAGAGATGGTGATCGAGCTCATGTGGGGGGTTGCAATTATTGTTAAAAGTCCTTTGCCGACATACAAGTGTTCCTTTTGAACACAAAACCTACAAGCAGTCGCCATTCGAGCATGCTTTGAAAAAGAGATTACTATTTGCTCTATTTACCTCCCACCTAGGTCAGAAATTACTTTGAATGATATTCAGGCACTAGCTAATCAACTACCTCCTCCTTTCTTACTACTGGGAGATTTTAATGCCCATAATAGTCTATGGGGAGGTGATACCTTGAATGCTATAGGTAGAACCATCGATGATTTTATCTTAAATAATGATCTCTCTCTTTACAATGATGGTTCAATGACGTTTCATAACATTTACACCAATGTCTTTTCAGCTATAGATTTAAGCATTTGTTCACCTGCAGTCCACTTGGACTTAAAACTGGTCTGTAGATGAACTTTTGCATGGAAGTGATCACTTTCCATACATTTAAAGTATGCTAGAAACATACCTTCTGAATCTCCATAAAGTGGAAAGAAAATGAAGCAGATTGGAGGAAGTATGAAGGAAGCTTTCAATTACATCAGGAAGTAGAGTCATTTGAGTCACACTTAGATGCATATGATTATTGGACCGCAACTATATTGGATAATGCCGAGAAAGAAATATCCCAAAAACAAAAACAAAGGGTAAACCAAGCAGGCCTGCAGTTCCCATGGTGGGACCAAATGTGGCAGACTGCGAAGAATAGTGAGAAAATGCTATAGGCAATTCAAGGCAAAACCCTCAGGAACAACGAAAACTACATACCAACGGGCCTTAGCGAAACAAGAAAATATATTAGAAAAGCTAAAAAAGGAATCTTGGCTCCACTATATAAATGGTATCAATTCTAAAACACCAGAAAGATTAGTATGGAAAAAGATTAAAAAGCTAAGTGGGAAATTTGTTCCATCACCTGCTCCTACTCTAAAAATGTGCTTATTTCAAATCCAGCTGATGTTGCAGAAAAATTTGGTGAGCATTTTGCTGACATATCAAGCTCCAAAAATTACACACCACATTTCAGTAAGATTCGAATGCCAAGGTGTCAATTAGATTTAACACTGAAAATAATGAAGTATATAATGCTAAGTTCTCACTAAGGGAACTTAAAACCGAGAGGCTCTCGCCATCTCATCTTGTGAGTCAACATCCCCTGGTGCAGATAACATAACCTACAACATGATTAAACATGAAAATACTCAATAAGGTCTGGGAAACGGGCATCATTCCCCCATCTTGGAAGATAGCCATAGTAGTTCCAGTCATAAAGCCAAACAAAGATCCATATCAGCCCACTAGTTACAGACCAATTTCACTAACAAGCTGTGTCTGTAAATTATTTGAGAAAATGGTGAACTCTCGTCTAATGTGGCATTTAGAGAAAAACAGATTGTTATCCTCTGTTCAGTTCGGCTTCAGGAAAAATCGTTCAGCCTTGGACCCTTTACTGAGACTATCAAATCAGATTCAGCAGGGATTTTCCAATCAATGCCAAACAGTAGGGGTATTTTTTGATCTGGAGAAAGCCTATGATACAACATGGCGATTTGGCAATGTTAAACGGCTCAATGAAATGGGAATCGGGCAATATGTTAAACTTTATCAACTCCTTTTTAAGGGACCGATATATTAGAGTGAGAGTCGGGAATAAGTTTTCTTCTTGTTATGAGACGGAAGAAGGTGTCCCACAAGGCAGCGTATTGAGTGTTACCTGCTTTGCCATTGCTATTGATAATATTGTGAAATCTGTTTCCGCTCCAGTTAGGGCTTCACTATTTGTGGATGACTTTGCCATCTACGTCACGACATACGACGCTGTATCAGCCTGTAACTACCTGCAAAAGACAATTAATGTCATCAGTAAACATGGCTGATGAACATGGTTTCCGATTTTCTTCATCTAAAACTGTGGCCGTTCGTTTCACCAGATGTACCCGCAATGAAACTATCCCAAATTTGAAACTGAAGCATTGTCTTATTCCTTACAAAAAAGAAGTAAAGTTTTTGGGCATAATATTTGACAGCAAGCTAACGTGGCGAGTCACATTGACACTCTAAAAACAAGGTTAAAAAAATCCCTTAATATTTTAAAGGTGGTATCGGGATTCGACTGGGGAGCTGATAAAAAAAGTTTATTGAAGCTGTATGATTCCTTATGTAAATCAAAACTGGACTATGGCTGTCAGGTATATTCATCTGCCTGCAAGTCCAGGTTAAAGGAATTGGATGTAGTACATAATATGGGATTAAGGATATGTACAGGTCTTTCAGGACATCTCCCGTTGAGAGTATCTACATTGACTCTCATGAACTTCCTTTAGATCTGCGAAGAGAAGAGCTTGGGTTGCGGTACACCATGCGACTAAAAAGCTGTCGAGAGAACCCCACACGAAAAATTTTAGAGGAGTGTGACACTAAAAAATTTGTTGAAAGATCTTCCAAACCTTTTCAAATAAGGCAGTTGGAATGTTTAAATGACATGGTCATTCAGCGCCAAAAAGTTGAAGAAGTAAAACCATCCTCTGTACCCCCATGGCTTATTCCCAAGATTTCCTTATGCTCTAAGAAAATAGACAAAAAACAACAGTCTGAGGAAGAGGTAAAAGCTAATTTTCTGGAGCATGACCGTAAACATGATGGGCAAGTGAAGATCTACACTGATGGATCAAGTCTGATAGTGAGTTGGGTGTGCAGTTGTGCATGGGAATGAAATTTACGAGGCAAAATTGCCTGAGTCAGCTTCCATATTCACTGCAGAGTTGTCAGCTTTAGTTAAAGCTTTAGAAATTATTCATAATTCTAATAAGAAAAATTTTGTAATATATAGTGACTCAAAAAGTGCATTAGATTCATTAAAGCAGCTGTATACAGTTCATCCTCTGGTACAAAAAGCCCAGGAGTGGCTCTTTTGGATTTCGTGTCGCAGGAAATTGGTATGTTTCTGCTGGATCCCGGCTCATGTTGGAATTCACGGGAATGAGGAGGCAGACAGATATGCAAAGGAAGCGGCTGTGAGTAATTTGTACCAGATAACCAAAGTGCCACATGTAGATATGAAGAGATCCATCAAGTCGTACATCTTGAGGAAATGGCAAGAGAGATGGTCCTCCCCTCTCTTAGCCAACAATAAAAAATATAAGCAGATAAGGAAAATCATTGAAAAATGGCCCTCTTCTTTTCAAAAAGAGAGGAGAACAGAAATTGTTTTGGGGCGACTTCGTATTGGGCACACTAGGATAACCCATAAATTTATTTTAGAAGGTGGCAGTGCACCAGTATGTGTTGGATGTGATGCAACCTTATCAGTGGAGCACATATTGGTGTATTGTGTAAATTACAGAGAACAGAGGCAGAGATTCCACCTTGATGGAAAATCTCTTGCCGATGTTCTAGATGACAAAGCAGATATTTCTGCACTAGTGAGTTTTTTAAAATGTATTGAAATTTTTTATGAAGTTTAATTGATGGCAAATTTTAACTCATTAATTTTATTTTGTGTTAATTTAATTTTATTTTATATTGATTTTATTTTTTTATTTTTTGTTCATAGTCATCATTTTAAGTACCTGATTATTATTAAGAATGTTATTTGCTGTTTTTAATCAAGGTTTTTTTTTTTTTTTTTTTTTTTTTTGTTTTTTTTTTTTTTTTTTTTCTTTCTTTCTTTCTTATTTATGAATTTGGTTTTGTGTGTGTTTGTGTGACTTCGGCTGTGGGATTCTTTGGTTGCAGTATGAGCGGTTTTGAGTGAGAGTGAATGGTTTTGGTTTGATTGATATGTGATGTGAGATCGTCTTGGTCCTGGTTGTTGTGTGTCGTTCGGTGTTAATTGCAGTTTTAGTTGGTCATTTGTGTGAGAGGTTTTAATTGATTCATGTATTCATTCATGTAATTCATTTCATTTAATCATATAATACTGCAGCGCTGAATGACCTTTGCAGGTCCCAGCGCTTGGGCTATGCCCTAAATTCCATAATCAATCAATCAATCACACTATTTGAGAGATGTGAGAACGATATACAAGAACTGCTGTTCTCTAGGGCCATACATTTCTGCAGACACAGTTTTGGGGGCTGGAAGTAGCTTTTATCCTATCCCCTAGCTAAAAGTTAGGTTTAGTTTTTATTTTGGGTTTTTTGGTTGTTGGTTAGATCTTCCATTCGTTAGTTTAGCTTAAATGGGGTTTTGTTTAGTTGGTCAGGTGGTGGTCAGTTGCTTCATAGCCCTCATATGTATGGTACTATGGTCTAGTCACGTTGTGGGTACGCCCCCGTTGACAGATCATCCGGAGCGCACCAGCAGTACAGGTCTCTACCTCACTGGCAACTCTGGTTAAGCAGAAGCAGGCTTAGGTGACAGTAATCACGAAGTCAGCTATGCTAACAGGTGAGGAACCAAGATGTCTATCATCTACTTAATTTTGTTTCCTAAAATCCTATTCTGTCTCTTCCCACCATCCAAAGGTGGGATTTCAGCATATATGTATCGACAGGTAAGTTTCATGAACAAAATATTATTGTTATAATACAATTAAGTTTGTTCATACTTACCTGGCAGATATATATAATTAAGTGCCCACCCACCTCCCCTCAGGAGACAGTGGCACTAGAAAATATGAATAGAATATGGGAATGGTTCCTGATATCCGCCTCCCAGCGGCGGGAACGGGTACTACCACCTGGCCGCCCACTGCGTGTGCCGCGAGTTTTGAAATTCCTGTCGGAACTTCAAGAAGGAAAACAGCTATATATATATCTGCCAGGGTTAAGTATAAAACAAACTTAATTTGTTTATTAAACCAATAAACATTTTTACATCCGCAGTGTTTACGAATTCAGCATCATTTTGTGATAATATTTTTTCTGTGTTGCTTTGATCGTTTTACAATGTGTTATATACCAAAATGATTGGAATTTAGAGTACAATACAACGAAAAAAATTAACTCTTTAGCTTTAACCGTTTTGCTCACTGCGCGATTTGGATACAATTATATATGAAATTTTGTTTTCGTGCTATCATATATCGCATTATTTATATATGATAATGCTATTTTTTTTTTCATTTCTGATGGTTGCATACTAAACTTTAGGCAATGTCAAAAAAAGGAGCCAAAAATGAACTCTTAACCCTCTTACGCCAAAGCGGTAAAAAAAAAAATTGTCTCCCGTGTGCCGGAGGTGTTTCAGAGTGAGCATGGAAAAGCGGAACAAAAAATATTTTTTTTTTTTCACAAAAAATCACAGCGCGCTTAGTTTTCAAGATTAAGAGTTCATTTTTGGCTCCTTTTTTTGTCATTGGCTGAAGTTTAGTATGCAACCATCAAAAATGAAAAAAATTATCATTATCATATATAAATAATGCGATATATGATAGCGCAAAAACGAAATTTTGTACATGCAACTTCCCCGGCAGATATATACATAGCTTATGTCTCTGACGTCCGACAGAAATTCGAATTTCGCGGCACGCGCTGCAGGTAGGTCAGGTGATCTACCCCCCTGCCGCTGGGTGGCAGGAATAGGAACCATTCCCGTTCTAGAACCAGATTTTCTCTGTCGCGGTAGTGTCAACATATGTTGTTGCTACCTCCTGACTTGATTTTCGTTTTTCATCGCCATCGATCTTCTGGGCTGTCTTTTGCAGGGAAGTACTGGGTCTTTGGTTCGGCATACGCTTTTATTAACTTTTTAATGAATTTGGCTTCGAAAATTTCGAAGAATATATGACGTGTTAACTACCGAAATTTTCGGTAGGACACTACATAGTTTGCAAGAAAGGGAAATATTAATATTTATTCATTAATACATGTAATAAGGTGTTAGAATGATTGAGGAAATATACTGACTTCCTACTTTAGGAGTCAGTAAAGCATGTAACTAGATACGTTCTTTTAAAAGTTTTTTGGAAACTCGTACTAACGAGCAATTAGAGTATTTAACAGTACTAGTAGTGTTGCATCCTCATCACCTTCTTACTTCGCAGAAACTTCAAATTCATAATTGCAATTTGAAGACAAGGATTGTGGCTCAAAATGCGAGCTATTAAAAGGTAAGAAGTGATTACTAGTGTTCCCCATTGCAGTGGAGGGTGCGTCTCATCGGCTCTGTCTCGCTCTCAGGCCTAGACCTCTTTCAAGCTCCCAAGCCCAGGGGAGAAGGAATGTCGAAAAGCCGTAAGGAGGTTTCAGAGAATCCCCACCGGTCAGGCCGTCCCCTCGGCAGGTTGTAGAGCGTCCCAGACTGCCAAGGATAGCCTTTGAAAAAGCATCCTTTTTTTAAAAAAAGTGCGTCTTCATCTTACATCCGAAAAGACGAAGAATGTATATGTTTTATGATTCTAGCGCGTTCTCTGAAAACTAAGAGAACACTGAGCAAGAGCCAGCCAGGAACTTAGGAAGCCGCGTTCCAGCAAGCTAGCGTGAGCCACGTTCCAACAGGCCAGCAGCGAGCCGCGTTCCAGAAAACAGACTAGCGCGAGCCGCGTTCCTACAACCAAACGCGAGCCGCGTTCTAGCAAAACTGAGCGCGAGCCGCGTTCTAGAAAAAATTTTTCTTGGCGCAAGGCGCCTTCAAAGAGACGAAGCGCCAGCCTGGCGCAAATTGCGCCAGAAAAACAGACGGCTAGAGCAAGGAGCCTATAGTACAGTGGCAATCAGAACGATCCTTCATTGAACGTTTCCGGGCAAGAGGCTCTTTCTAAAAGGGGTCTAGTAGGCGCTCGGAACTATCAGGAGCACGGGACCTTCCACGCAAGCGGAACGTTCCAGGAGCGAGTCTCCTTTCTAGCGTGCGGAACATTCCAGGCGCGCGGAACTATCCAGGCGCTAGGCGCAAGGAGCCAGGCGCCAGAATATTCCAAATCTTCTTATGAGAGAGAGGTCAGTCGCGAGGCTCCTCTTTGAGTTTTTAACTTGAGCAACTTTCCCCTGGCAAAGGTGCAAGATGTCGCACAGGCGGCCGTCCCGTTTGTCAGAAGGATTCTGATACTAAGAAAAGCCTTTTTTTTCATTATTCAGAAGACTCCTGTGTTTGGCAGTTCCTCTCAATGCGGACTCTCTCCTTCATTCATGCTCTTCCCTCGTTATGAAGAGGCAAGAGCTTTGGGAGTTTTTCTTATAAGAATCTCATCGACGTTTGGGTATGATGGCGGATAGGAAATATCTATTCCTTCCGTAAACCCTACAGATGAACAGGAATTCTGTCTCTTCCGCGATTTATGAGGAAATCACGTTTAAAGAGTTCCTGGATTACTTCCTTCCTTAAGGAGATATATATACTCTTTCTATCGTTCTATTAACGAAAAGAACGAAGACAGTAAAAATTTTCCTTTCTCTATCTGCCTCGGCAGGAAAGAAGGTAGTAGAGTATCTGCTGTATGAGAATACAGATACGGCAAATCACACATTACCGTAGTTACTTCTTTGCAGAGCAACTCAATTACCAGTATCCTTCCAGGAATTTCCTAGGAAGGACTACGCTTAAAGGGATTGTTAAGACAACACCTACTTAGCTTCTAGATTTATCGAAGTCTTGTTTCGCTTAAATATGCATTAATAAGAACTTCCTGAAGTTCGATAATAATTTTATAAGATTCCTTTATTTAATGGAGTAGCTGGCAACTCTGGAAGAGTAAGGCCAGATGGCTAACGGAGACTGCTATCGCGCCTTAGAGACCAACGCAGTAACAATGTAGGTGCGGTCATGAGTGGTTTGGTTACATGTCTCTCTCCTGCGGGATGGAATAACTACCTGTCCTCTCCCCTACAATCGCGGTTTTAGCCTCGATTGAGGGGATAGTTAAGCAAACATAAAATAAAATATTGTCTGCCTTTTGCTAGAAGCTTTCAATAAGAAAGATATTACAACATTTCAATGCTGTTTTACCGTAGGTAACATTATTAAAGGATTCTAACGCAGCGGAACTCTATATTATATGATGCTCTCATGCTTACGAAAGCATGGCTTATTAGAGTACATGCTTAGTGAGAAGATGAATGTAGTAGAAGAGAAACATTTAAGCACAAAGACTACAGTATGGTCAGTCTTATGCACATACCGAGGTTAACTACAGAATTCCTAGTATCCTTACAAAGGTTTCCTAGATTAATGCTGTTTACCACAATGTGACGGTATTATAAAGGATTCTAATACGGCAGAGTACGGTATTATAAAGGATTCTAATACGGCAGAGTACGATATAATATAATTCTCTCATCCTTTCGAGAAACGCACACAACCTTTTTTAGAATCGGATATTGCTCAAGAGAAGATGGTGAGTCGGATGGGAAACATTCTCTTAGAGTGGCAGAAGTTATTTTTCCCTGAATGGACTATACTAACGTATATAAGTTTTTTTTCCTACTAAGAACGGAATTAACACGTGAAGGATTTCGGGTACCATAAAGGCACAGATGTTCTGGCACATAACCTTAAAAGAACTAGAAGGAAGCGCCAGCCTGGCGCATTCGCCAGAAGCACCATCCAAGATATTTTCTCGTTTTAGACAAGTTATTAACCTAAGAGTCCAGTAGTGTTGTTTGGTGTTTGCGTTCTCACCTCGGTGTCGCGGAGGTTCGATTCTCGGCCATTCCATTGAGGAGTGAGAGATGTGGATTTCTGGTGATAGAAGTTCACTCTCGACGTGGTTCGGAAGTCACGTAAAAACACCATACAAACAAACAAACAAACCAGTAGCCTCTCTGAGGCTCGGTAACGGCAAGATTCGTTCCTGATTTCGTTACCCATTTAATCGGAAAGGAGTCGCTTACAAGGAATGATGAAATGATTTATTTTAATCACTTAGGCCAATTCCACGGCACTTTCATATCGCAAAGAGCATCGAGAATCTCTTTTTTCGCCCCTGTTTGCGTTAACAAAAGAGAACCTATTTGGGAACAGACACGGAACGTAACGATCCTTAAGAGGTTCGATGCAAGATTTTGCATGTCCGTGAGATCCTTCTCGATCGAAGATAATAACTGTTAACGTATATCTAACATTTATTGAAAAGAGTTGTGAGAACCTGCGGAAAGTCTTCTTCATAGATCTCTTCGCAAGGTAGAAGACGAACAGGCTTCCTATAGACTGCTTCCTTTTCCTTGAACCAAGAGAGGTAGCAATATACGACATCTTTAATTTAAAGAAGGGGAATAAACTTTAGTCTTATTTCCCCTAGTTATAAATTCTTAACAGATACGTATTAAGATAAATGGGCGTCAAAGGAAGAGAGGATGAATGCCTCATTTTGGGCTCAGAGAGGTTGGATTCACAGAAGTCACGTTCTTCTCACAGCATGTTTCGTAAGGCTTTTCCAAGAGTATCTGGATATTCTATCAGAATCTAATATAAATAGACCTGAAAAACCATCTCCATCTGAGTCTGTCCGCGTGCAGACTGACCGAAGTGGACATGAATGAGAGGATTTTCAAGGTAAATGACAATAGTCATGGCTAAGACATAGAATTGCTGCAGATCGTGCTAGATGGAATGAGGAAAAACTGTCCTCTTCGATACCTCTGTGAACCACATAGCGAGGTTCTTTCTTCACTTTCAGAGGAAGAATCACCTAGGTATATATCTGTTATCAAAGAACGCAGTAAAAGGCTATTACTCTGTCTTCCCTACAAGGGGAATTAGAGATAACCAGAAGATTAAAGATCTTCGGGAATCTTATACGATACCGCAATACCGACAAAGAGTTAAGGATATCCATTTGTTACTTCGAATGGGATCTTTTTGGTACCACAGATTCCGTATGTTCCAGACAAAATGGAACTGCTCCCCTCATCAAACTTCTTTGAGAAAGTTTATGAAGGAATTCTATTTGTTTCGCTTAGCCGTAAAACGAACCAAGAAGACAAGTGAATTTTTTGTGCATTGGAATCTCGCATCAGATTCAATGGAGAACTCAGCAATGGGTTCTTGCCAGCATAGCCATCCATAGGTATGTCCCTGGCAAAAGCAACTTAAAAACCCAAACCCTTATTCCTGGGACGCAACCGCTTTCAGATTTCATTAGAAGGTTTCGGTTTTCGCCCAAGGGCCCAGGGCGGTACTGGAACTTACTTTTTCATCTACAGAAGAAGAGATGGTTTAAACGTTTGCCTACAGAGTCTTCGGGGTGCGATGAGGGCTCAAAATGCTTCCCAAAAGAAAAGGTATTCAGAAGGATACAATAAGAGCTAGAAATCAGGGTTTCCGCCTCCCAATTTCAGCTCGGAGTCTCCTTCGACTTCCAGACTCCTTCCCTTCCTTCGGGCAAGGGTAGGGAAGATTCTGCAACGAGGAACCTCCAATAAAACATGTAGAAGAGATCTCGTTAGCAAAGGAAGTATTCCCGAAGGAGGTCCTCCTCGAGGAAGACTCTTCTCTCACTGTAGTGTTGTTTATGATATCCTGTTCGTCCTACTGGATTTGAGCTATGACTACAATCACCTCCCTTGCCAGGGGCCAAAAGCTCAAAGGGGAAGAATTTCTTCCACCCTTCTCCAGTCTCCTGATAGACTATGTGTTGTTCAGGACTCTCGGACAATGTAGCGCAAATGCCAATACAGGCGAAAAAACGCCAGAGGCGGACAGTTCCAAGGAACTCTGTCATGGTCGGATACTGAGAAGGAGCGGGCCCTCCAACCTGGCGCAAATGCGCCAGAGGCGAACAACTCGGACAGATATAAGAGTGTCCGATGTGGACACCTCGCCAGACAGCCTAGAGACTCTTCCAAGCTCGAAGCTCCAGCAAGTGTGGAGGAGCCAAGCCAGGCGCGAGGCGCCAGCCAGGCTCCTTCAAGGCTAGGCTCCAGTCAGGATTGAGGATCCATCCAGGCGCAAGGCTCCTTCCAGTAAAGAGAAACCTAAAGCTCTGTCATGTAAGAGGGCTAGTCCCCCATTGATATGATACAGGGTAAGGCTCTGCCATGTAAGCGTCAGCCCCAACCATTGGCACGATCCTGGAGAAGGCTCTGTCGTGTAAGCTGGGCTAGCCCCATTGACATGATCCAGAAGGGTTTGTCAGTCATAGGTCCCTACCTCGCTGAAACTCTTGAGGCATGCAGACTCATAGACAGTAATCATGAAGTCTTCGCCAAGCTCCAGGCGCAAGGCGCCAGCCAGACGCAAGGCTCCAGCCAGGCGCGAGGCGCTAGCCAGGAGGGGGAGTTGGAGGAGGCCCAATCAGGCGCCAGCCAGGCGCGAGGCGCCATCCAGGTCCGGGTTCCAAGGCCAAGCCGGCCTAGGCGCCAATTCCAGGCCGCAAGGCTCCAGCCAGGCGCGAGGCGCTAGACAGGCGCTAGGCGCTTGCCAGGCACGAAGCACTAGCCAGGCTCCAGGCTTCACCCAGAAGAGATCTATATCAAAGAATGCCCTGGCCTTCTTTGAGACAATGTGATCTCCTAAGCACTTGACAAGTGCATTGATGATTCCTTCAAACAGCTGAGAATTGAAAGCGCATGAAGTGCGAGCTTTTCCGAATTCTTGTTCTTTCCTTAACAATATGTCATAAGGACATATTAGCTGTCACATACGGAGATGCAAACTCTGTGTTGACTTCCATATCCGAAGGATGTCAGATAACCTACGAGAGATCCTTCTTTCTTGGTTGATACGTGTCTGCGGATACATTGCTGGGATAGGGAGCCGATACTGATCCTTAACTAGTGAGTTAAATTTTATTTAACGTCGTGTTTTTTCTTTGGGGTTGTTTGAAAGAGGGGGTTTGGGATAACTCTTTTCAACTTAAGCACTAACCCTCGTGTTAGGATCAGGTGATCGGGATCGGTGTTGTGCTCCTTAATTATGCCACTAGGCATAGGCATATTGTCATGTAAGAGGCTCTGTCGAGTAAATGGATAAGACCCCATTGACAGACCCACAAGAACTCTTAGCCATAGGGCACATCCTCGCTGAGGCTCTTGAGGCGAAGCAGATTCCTAGGCATTAGCCATGGAATCTTCCGCCTGAACAAGTAGGAACCAAGGTTTTATTTATTTATTACCTACAACGTATGTTGTTTACCTGTCTATTCAGTAAATAGTTGTCTCTTACCCACCACCAAGGGTGTCAATCAGCTAAGTATATATCTGTCGGGGAAGTTGCATGTACAAAAATGATATTGTTAGAATACAATAAAGTTTTGTACATACTTACCCGGCAGATATATACAATGAATGGCCCACCCAGCCTCCCCTCAGGAGACAGGTGGAAGAGAAAATCTGGTTCTAGAACGGGAATGGTTCCTATTCCTGCCACCCAGCGGCAGTGGGTTAGATCACCTGACCTACCTGCAGCGTGTGCCGCGAATTCGAATTTCTGTCGGACGTCAGAGACATAAGCTAAGTATATATCTGCTGGGTAAGTATGTACAAAACTTTATTGTATTCTAACAATATCATTTTCATATATAATTGTATTCAAATCGTGCTGTGCGCAAAACGGTTAAAGGTAACAAGTTACTTTTTTTTCATTGTAATGTACACTAAATTGCGATAATTTTGATATATAACACATTATAAAACGATAAAAGCAACACAGAGAAAATATTATCACAAAATAATGCATGAATTCGTAACGAGCGGACGTAAACAAATATTTTTTTTCAAAAATTCGCCATAAATCTAAATATTGTCCTAGAGACTTCCAATTCCTTTCAAAATGAAGACAAATGATTGAATATTACTATACTGTAAGAGTATTAGCTTACAATTGCAGTTTTCGACCATATCTGACGAGTTAAAGTTGACCGAATGTCGAATTTTCTTATATATATATATTTTATATGCAATTATTTCGGATATAAGAAAAGCTACAACCTTCAAATATTTTTTGTTTTATTCTACATGAAATTGCGCACATTTTCATATATAAAACTCTATGAAATGCCTAATATGAAACGGAGCAAATATTCCGAGAATGGGACGTACGCATTTCGGAGATTTGTGGCGGAGAATCCGCGCGTGGAGGGAAGGAAAGATTTTTTTAAAAATTAACCATAAATCTAAATATTTTGCTAGAGACTTCGAATTTGTTTCAAGATGAATATAAATGACTGAATATTACTAGTCTGTAAGAGTTTTAGCTCACAATTGCGTTTTTCGACCATTTCGGTAGTCAAATTTGACCGAACGTGGTTTTTTTTCTATTTATCGTGATTTATATGCAAATATTTCAAATATGAGAAAAGCTACAACCTTCAATTATTTTTTGTTGTATTCTACATGAAATTGCGCACATTTTCATATATAAAACTTTATGTAACGGCTAATTTAAAATGGTGCAAACATTACCACAATCGCACATATGATTTTTTCGGAAGAGTTACCGCGCGAATGTAAAGAAAATGTTATTTGTTCCGATACGTAATACAAACCATCGGTTCTTCAACAATAGGAAGTAGCCAGCGGCAGCTGGAACGGTCGTAAGCTCCGAACAAGGGGAGAACGGTAGTTAACTGCTTGTCCGACGCGCGACTGGGAGGTAAACAAATCACTTTTGCTTTCGGCCGCTGGTGTGAAGGACGTGTTCGTCATCACTCTCTGCCCGCTTCATCGTCGTATGCTTTATTTATATTGTGTTTTCTACTAATGGTTTGTTTGAGTTGAAAATGAAACTGTAAGTACAGTGTTTTCATTTTCATTACTTAATTATGAGCCAACATGGAGCTATCGCCGTAGATGCGGCGATTTCCGCTCTTTTTCATGAAATTGATACCCTTGAATTGTTTCTCGGTGCCGAGGGCGGGCGCGCTCTAGCGCTGAGTCATTTATTTTGGGTGAAAGTGTGTAATTGAAAAATGTAAGTACTCTTTTCATTATATTTTTGCCCTGTGCGTTCGTTGCCGAGAGCGTGATTGCGCTCGGCACGAGCCTCTTATTTTGTATGAATAGAATGCAATGAAAATGGATTCGCAATTGCAGTATTCTTTTCATTTTCATTTATTTAATTGCATCAATTTTAATTTTGGATCAATTTCCGCTCTTACCCGGGAATTGATCCTTACGATTTATTTTCTGTGAAAGTGAATCACAAGTGCAGTATTCTGTTTCATTTTCATATTACTTTTCACTGCTGTGCGGGGGTAGGGGAAGCGAAGGTCTGCCAGGAAGTCGTCGGAAAGCTCTCCCGCGACTCCCTTGGTATCCGATTTTTCGTCTTCTTTCCTGCCCCCCCTCAGCTTCCTCGTTGTATTTTGTATTTGGGGTCTTCCTTGCGTTTGGGGTGGAGCATGTCTCCCCCCCGTGCATGAGGAACCCCTCTTACTAATCTGCTGTCTGTGCTACCACAGGTGCTACATCCGTGGGAGACGACCTTGGACAGGTATGGACCACTGCGGCAGCAGGGCGTGCCGCCTAGCATCCACGGGCTGCTGCAGCGTCTAGCGAGGTCTGGGGCGGTCTCCACTACTACCTCCACGGCCGCTTATGCTGCTCCCCCCCGCCTGGTCTACACTCCCCATGCTGTGTCGGTGACGCCGTCTGCCGCTACTTGGGCCGGTCGCCGCCGTACCGAGGGGGGGTATGCCGCCGCCGCCTGTGTTCTTCGTGTTGCCTGCCCCAGACTTGCGCTGTTCCAGCAGCTCGCCCCTGGACCGGCTGCCAGTACCCAGGTTCCCGCTGGCTGCCGATGATTCTACAAGGCGATGACTGGGCCTGCCGTACCTGCCGCTGATGTGGTTCTCGCTGCTGGCTTGGCTGTCCCTTCTGGGTCTACCGCTGCTGCTGTTCCTGCTGCTCCTGAGCTGGTTGCTGTACCTGTCGCTCCTCGTTCCTGTGCCTGTCCATGCAGGTCCTGCCCACGGTGTATCTTCCCCAGTCCCAGGTCCTTCCGGACAGGTGCAGTCGGGCCGTTGCTTCGCTTCGGCAATAGCCCCGGCTCCGGGCTGGATGGAGACCTGACGACTGTCCTGCTCGAGCTGACGAGGAA
>NC_087201.1:36241501-36288579 GCF_015104395.2 Macrobrachium nipponense | reverse complement strand
GTTTTCACCTGGCGAAGGAGATTCTGCTGTGGTCAAAAGAAAAGAAGAAAGGTTACGATCCTGACGAGGTTCATTGCAGGAGTGCAAAACGTCAGGGCGGACCTTCTCAGTCGTCGGGAACAAATCCTACCGACGGAATGGACCTACACAAAGACGTGTGTCAAGACCTTTGGAAGTTGTGGGGGACGTCCTCTGGTCGACTTATTCGCGACGTCGAGGACCAAGAGGCTTCCTCTGATTGCTCCCTGGTCCTAGATCCAGAAGCGATCGCTGTGGACGCGTTGCTATGGAGTTGGACGGGCCTTAGACCTGTATGCCATTCCCGCCATTCAAGATCATGGGGAAGTCATGAGGAAGTTTGCGCTCAGAAGGGACGAAGTTGACCCTGATCGCCCCGATGTGGCCAGTGAGAGAATGGTTCACAGAGGTTCATGTCTTTCCTTGTAGACTTTCCAAGGACGTTGCCTGGAGGAAAAGACTATCAAACAGCCTCACTTCGAAAGGTATCACCAAAACCTCTCCGCTCTGGGTCTGACTGCGTTCAGGACTATCGAAAAGTTGGCCAGAGCGAGAGGTTTTTCGAAAGCAGCTGTGAGAGCAATCGCAAATACAAGACGTGCATCTACAAGAGCTGTATACCAATCGAAGTGGGCTTCCTTCAGGGCATGGTGTAAAAAGGAGGAGTTTCCTCTTCCACGACCTCTGTGAACCAGATAGCCGATTTTCTGCTCTTCTCAGGAATGTGCAGAAATTAGCAGTCCCTACCATTAAGGGATATAAGAGCATGTTGTCAGCGGTTTTTAGGCACAGAGGCCTGGACCTTTCGGACAGCAAAGATATCCATAATCTCTTAAAATCTTTTTGAGACTTCGAAGATTCCCCAAACGAGACGCCTTCATGGAACCTTGAGTTAGTTCTAGGTTCTTAAGTCAAGTCTTGAACCTCTTAAGCATCTTCGGGACTTGACAAGGAAGGCTCTTTTCCTAACTTTCTCTGGTGACGGCTAAGAGAGTTAGTGAAATACAAGCTTTAATCATCTAGTGGGATTCAAAGGAGACAACGCTGTGCTCTTTGAGCCCAACTTTCTTGGCAAAAAAAGAATGAAAATCCTTCTTACCCTTGGCCGAAAGCTTCGAGATCAAGGGTATGTCAAGTCTGGTGGGCCAAGAACCAGAGAGTCTCCTGTGCCCTGTCAGGGCTCTCAAGTTCTATGTGCATAGAACAAAAGAGGTAAGAGGTCCCTCAGGTAATCTCTAGTGTCTGTGAAGAGACCAGAATACCTTTATCTAAGAATGCTGTTGCTTTCTTTCTGAGGGACGTCATTAAAGAGGCTCATTCATCTTGCCAGAAGACTGATTTGAGCCTCTTACGAGTGAAAGCTCACGAAGTTAGAGCTGTCGCTACCTCTCTTGTCTTCCAAAAGAACATGTCAATCAAGGACATTCTTGATGGCACCTTTTGGAGGAGCAACTCTGTCTTCGCCTCACATTACCTAAGGGATGTGAGAAACGATTTATGACGACTGTAATTCTCTTGGGCCATACGTTTCTGCAGACAGTCTTAGGGGCTGGAGGTAGCTCTTTCCCTATCCCTTAGTTAGGTTTAGGTTAGTTTTTATTGTTGTGTTTTTAGTTGTGTGAGTTTTGTGTGAAGATCTCCCATCCCTTAGTTTTAGTGTTTCAAGGGGTCTTTGGATAGTTGGTCAGGTGGTGGTCAATTGCTTCGTTGCCCTCATATGTATGGCTCGATGGTCTTGTCACGTTGAGGTCACGTCCCCGTTGACAGATCATCCAGAGCGCACCAGCACTACAGGTCTCCACCTGGCTGGCAACTCTGATTAAGCAAAAGCAGGCTTAAGTGACAAGTAATCACAGAGTCTACTTTGCTAACAGGTGAGGAACCAAGATACATTATCTACTTACTTAAGTTTCCTACAAATCCTATTCTGTCTCTTCCCACCATCCGAAGGTGGGATTCAGCTATATATATATCTGTCAGGTAAGTGGCATGAACAAAATGTTATTGTTATAATACAATTAAGTTTGTTCATACTTAACTGGCAGATATATATAATTAAAGTGCCCACCCTCCTCCCCTCAGGAGACAGTGGCATCAATAAAATATGAATAGAAAATGGGAATGGTTCCTGATATCCGCCTCCCAGCGGCGGGAATGGGTACTACCACCTGGCCGCCCACTGCGTGTGCCGCGAGTTTTGAAATTCTGTTGGACTTCAGAAAATACAGCTATATATATATCTGCCAGGTAAGTATGAACAAACTTAATTGTATTATAACAATAACATTTTTCCAGACTGAGAGGCTATCACCGCAAGGCGATGGCTGCTCCTACTCTTCTTCAACTGCTAGTTCCGCTGGGAAGGCGAGCGAGTATCCAATTCCTCCCCCATTCCCTCTCCTTACGGATACGAGCGAAAGGGGAGGGATCCTACAGAGATTTCTTTGTAGGTTCCCACGTTGCGGTCTGCGCTACCAGGGGGGGACCTTCGGGTCCTACCAGCGTAAGCCGGTCGTTTGGAAGGATTCTGCCCCCATCCTTCGATTTCTTACGAGAATCGAGGGACCACCTAACTTGATATTTGTAACGAATCCGGTGGGGGCTGGGTGCCTTAGAATTCTGCGGAATTTCTAGACACACAATTGGACCACTGTGGGCCAAAGAGATTAGACGAGTTATTCGATAATTGTTACCACGATAATTGGGGATCTCCGACTGAATTCCGGAATTCTTAGCGTTGGAAGAAGACTGCCGCCGAAGGAAGATATCTCACAGTAGGCGGCCAACCCTGGAATAGAGAGAACGGACGGGAACATCCAGTTTGGCTTGACTATCGTCTTCGGTATTCTGTTCACCATTGAAGCTTTCCTTCGGGGAAGACTTCTCCTTCACTCACTTTGATAGAGATCAAAGGTGGTCGATCTCCAATCCTTATTTTGTTTTCTTGAAGGAAAAGAATTTAGGATGGAGATCGTTGTTCAGAATCCTACAAATATACTATGTATAGTATTAACCTCGCAACATGATTCTGCTAAGCAGTTGAATTGTCCGAGGGGTAGGCGCATATCCTATTACTCTACAGATTGCGACTTAGACGAGGAGTATTCTAATTGAACTGCAACTCGGGGTTGCCTGCAACCTCCCAGGAGTTTACAGTTTCAATTTTATATACTTATGGTTTTGTCATGACAACACCATTTCAGCTTTTGTATTTACCGAAATTCGTTTCGCCTAAATATAATTGCTCGAGCATATCTTTTTATGCTCGGTGGTTCTAGCCGAATGCATTCCTTCGTGGAATGGATTACTTGGCAACTCAGGATGACGAGTCAGCGACAGCTACTGCGTATTGAATTGCCCGAGGCAACTCGGTACCAGCTGCCGCTTCGAGATGCACGGTTGGTTATGTCTTTCTCCCCTGCTTTGATTGAATACCAACCGTATCTCTGCCCAACAATCACGGACTTAAGTCTCTGATTAACGGGGATTCTCGCATACATGAATGACCATCTACTGCTGTGACGCTCGAATTCATTGCCTTCAGTATTGCGAGAATTTACAACAGAGATATCTCTTCGACTTTCATCTTTCTGTTTACCGCACGGTAACAGAATTCTGTAATAGTCTCTTGCTGCATCGCACTGCGATAATGCGAATGATTTTTGCGTGATCTGAGTTTGTCCTCAAAATATCTCATATTCGGAGGTGTGCAATTGTTCATTGTTCACCCCGGATTAGCAGATGTATTGAAAGACATCGCCTACTCCCAGACCTGCCAGCTCTACTTCCAAACATTCAGCCCATGAGAAGCAGTTCTTCAGGCGGCTCTCCCCTGTGTTTTCATTACTGAAGAACGCCCCGCTTTCATTGCAACTACGACTTCTCACCGGACAGCAATGAAATAGCGGTTAGCGTTTTCAGTCATTTGTAAGCACAGGTTCAGAATCTTGAGATACCTTCTCTCGATTCAGCCGGAAGACGAAGGTTGCATTCATTGCCTACCTTCGTCTTCAATGTCACATAGTGTTGTTTCTCCTTAGCTGAGATTCAACTACTATGAGAGAGTTTTGCCTTCAGGGACCTAGGTCTCTAGACGGCAATTGACTTTCGCCTTTTGAGCATATGCCTTAAGAGAATCATCACCTCGCCGTCCGGCATTGGTGACAAACAAATACATTATTTGTTTGGTGGTCGGCACAACCTTTAAAAGGCGAAGGTCACGTGACTTACTCGGATGCTTGGACAACTTGCCTCACTACCGATACCGAACCAGTCAGTCGGCAGCTGTCAGAGCGCCCGAGACAGTTACGAACTACGCTGTGGACTTAGTTCGGTTGTTACAGAGCAATCATTACTTCGTCTTAATAGCTTGTCACAGTACCCATACCATCGACACCCACCATGGAGTGTCGGTGTCCTATCCACTACCGAGAACTTCGCTGCATGGGGATAGGAGGATGCGAGACTTCGTTGCAAATGGACAGACCAGTATGGGTACTGGACATCACCGAAGTCGAGAAGAGGGATAGGTCATGCGAATATTCCCTTCTTTTCCTCTGAGGGAACTGCTTGACTTTCCTGCGAAGTCAAGAATCCAGGGGATGGGGATCCGTGACGCTCAATTTCGTACCGAACTTCGTAGCAAAGACTCAGAACCCTTTGGTCCCTGACGATCGGTTCGAGTCGTTCACAATCCCCTCCCTAATGGACTTCACCGCCTTCGATGCGAAGGAGATGCTGCTTTGTCCAACCAGACCACATGCACCTCCTCCTACCTTCGGGATATTGCCCACAGGTCCTTGGATCTTTTTCCTTGGGACCCGTGGTGGCTGCTCAACACGTTGTGTAGCGAACCCAGACCCTCGCAGGGTGAACAGCATCGAGTCCTGGTGTGACTGTAAGAATGGATGAGTGAATGAGAGTGTGACTGGCTCCTCTTCCCATCTTTTTCTTTCCCTCTACCTGTGGGTAGAGGGACACGGTCGTCACCTTGCTGGATAAGGACGAGATGCAGGTGAGCTACTCAACAGAGCCCCATCTATCCCTTTCACTAGGGATAGGAGCATATATCCACCACTTCCTCCAACAAGGGGGGGGGAAGTGGATGCCAGCTTGAGACAAACCCATACTTTATGTTGCCTCTTGCAAACAGGAACAAGTTCTTGCTTGCTGGTACGAAGAGATACGCTTGCCTCTCTCTTAGTACTTGGCCCAGAGGTCTGACCATTGATCCTGCGGTGCACACCCCGATCAGTCGGACAGAGGCTTGGATCCCCCCCTCGCTCTTACGACTAGGGAGGCATTCCAAGGTTGGACGAACACCAGTCTGTTCACCAAAAAGACTTGGATTCCTCCCACCAAGAAGTGAGTCTTCCTATTGTTAAAGGACCGAGGGTTTGTATTCGTGTTGGAACAAATGGCAATTTGTTGAAAATTGCACTTAATACATTCAACTTCCCTGCCAGATATATACTTAGCTATAGACTCCGTCGTCCCCGACAGAAATTCAAATTTCGCGGCACACGCTACCGGTAGGTCAGGTGATCTACCGCCCTGCCCTGGGTGGCAGTACTAGGAACCATTCCCGTTTTCTAATCAGATTTCTTGTCGCCCGGACCATCAACATTGTTGTTGGTTCCTCTTGACTGGATTTTCTTTTTTATCGACAATTGATCTTCTTGACCGACTTTTGGTGATGTATCTGGATTGTTGGATTGGCATACGCTTTTGTGGACTGTTTTTGTGGACTTGCTTTGGATTTTTCTTAGAATGACGCCAGAATGGTTATGAGACGTTGTGTGAATGTAGGCTGTAAGGTGAGGTTGCCGAAAGCTTCGGTAGACCCTCACACCGTATGTAAGGGTTGCAGAGAGTATGAATGTTCTTTTACTAATACTTGCAAGGAATGTGAGAATTTGAGTGAGAGAGAGTGGAAGAATCTAACTACTTATTTGAAGAAGTTAGAGAGAGAGAGAGAGAGTGAGGAAAGCTTCCTCTAGAAGTTTGAGTGGTTCTAGATCTAATGAGCTAGTTCCTAGTTTGGGATCTTCCCCTCTTGTAAGAATTGCTACTTCTCCTTCCTTTTCAGCCTCTTCACCTAATGCAGATCCTGTAGATTCGGCAAAAGAACTTGCGGATCTAAAAGCAGCCTTCAAGATCATGGAAAACAAAATGGCTGCTCTGCAAGGTAAGGCTAGTGATTTTACAGTGGACAGTGATGTGAGTGTCCCCAGTGTAGTGGAGGGGGCATCTGGTCGGCTCCACAACGCTCCCAGGTCTAGACCTCTTCCAAGCTCCCATGGCCAGAAGGAGAAGGAATGTCAAAAACCATAAGGAGGTTCCCTTGTGGAGATTCCCCACCGATCAGGTGTCCCTTCGGCAGGCTCTGTGACACCCCAGACTGCCAGGGATCGCTATTGCAAAAGCGTCCTGCGTGTTAGTCTATCGTCGGGGTCTTCGTCTCCTAGACGCGATTGGAGGATTCTGATCGCTCGTGACCATTGAAGAGGAGTTGGAAGGCGCCGACTCTTGACTCGAGCCCGGAACGCTTCCCTGAGGAGTCTCCATTCAGATGTTAAGAGGGCAAAGAGAGCCCTATTGTCACCCGTAGTTGGAGTGGAGCTCATGGACTCCTCCCCTCCTCCTTCTCCTCCTCCCGAAGAGGATAAAGAGGAGGCTACTAAGAGATTTCTCGTATCTATGCAAGAGCAGATATCGTCGTTGGTAGGAGTGCTTTCAAAGGAACCTCCTCGAAGGAAAGATACTTCCCTTCCCATCAAGAGGTCCTCCAGACGTGTGGAGGTCCCTGCCGCCAGGAGCGAGGCTCCTAGCAAGAGCGAGGAGCCAACCAAACGTAAGGCTCCTACTAGGAGTGAAGAGTCGTTCGGACGTACGGCACCTTCCAGGAGTGAGGAGTCAACCAAGCGCAAGACTCCTACCAGGTGCGAGGAGCCGATCAGGCGTGTGGCGCCAGCCAGGAGTGAGGAGTCACCCAGGAGGCAGGAGCCAAGAGCCAGGAGTGAGGAGTCACCCAGGAGTCAGGAGTTGGAATTCTTCCATGAGGGAAGATTCTACTAGACTCGGATCCGAAATTGGTGACTCTTCTCCAGACAGAAGCACCTCTCCTTTGGATCGTAGGAGGTCTTAGAAAGACTCTTCCTCCAAACGAGAACGTTCTCCCTCTTCTGATCGAGTTTTAGAGGAAGTGTCAGAAGACGAGCTCCTTACAAATGAGGGGCTCTCTAACTATAAGACATTAGCCTCCTTATTACTGCAAGAGTATGGAGACTCTCTTAGCCCAGCCGCTCCTCCCTCTCCTCGTTCGCTATTTTCGAGTACTGCTACAGTAAAGTCCTCTGCTTTCCTGAAAATGAAACCAGCGATTTCTATGAAGAAGGCCCTCCAGTCTTTGGATTCATGGATGGGCACTAAGAAAGAGTTGGGCAAAACAGTGTTCTGCATGCCTCCTTCCAAACTCCTTGGAAAGAGAGGTATTTGGTACGGGACAGGAGAGACTATGGGTCTTTCTCTCCCTGCATCGGCAGACGCGGACTTCTCTAATCTGGTTGATGCCTCCAGACGACACTCTTTAGGGTCGGCCAGATCTACATGGAGCATTTCAGAATTGAACCACTTTCTTAAAGGATTATTCATCATATTAGAAGTGTTCAATTTTCTGGATTGGTCTCTCGGAGTTCTGTCTAAGAAGTCTCAGGACTCGGAGTTTCTTAAGAAGCCAGAAGTTCTCCATAGCGTCCTGGCATGCATGGACAAGGCGGTACAAGACGGTTCGGGAGAGGTTTCTTCCCTATTTGGAGCTGGTTTGCTGAAAAAGAGATCAGTTTATGGATCCCTTTTGTCAAAAGCTGTTTCTCCTAGTCAGAGGACCGCGTTATTGTTCGCCCCTCTGTCAGATCATCTGTTTCCTTTCTCAGTTGAAAGATATATCTCGCTCACTAACTGAGAAGGCGACACAAGACCACCTTGTTCAGACTTCGAAGAAGAGTCGCCCTGTAGTGTCTACGAGTAAGA
The DNA here is from genome assembly GCF_015104395.2 of Macrobrachium nipponense. Taxonomy (NCBI): domain Eukaryota; kingdom Metazoa; phylum Arthropoda; class Malacostraca; order Decapoda; family Palaemonidae; genus Macrobrachium; species Macrobrachium nipponense. The sequence goes on along the minus strand of NC_087201.1, from coordinate 36,280,530 downwards.
AGGACTCTCGTCCTCCTCAGCAGCCCTTTCGTGGAGGTGCAACGGCTCGTCCCCCTTCCAGAAAGAAGAGCTCTGATAAGAGAGGAAGGTCTTCCTTCAGGCCCTTCAAGAAAGGAAAATGACTTGATGATCCTCCAAGCACCAGTAGGCGCCAGACTCCTGAACTTCGCAGGAGCCTGGGCGCAGAGAGGAGCCGACTCTTGGTCGGTTTCAGTTCTAAAGAAGGGATACATCATCCCCTTCGAAGACAGTCCTCCCCTAACCTCTACTCCCTCGGGAACTGTCAGCGAGATACAGAGACCCTGTAAGGAAAAATACTCTCCTTCAAATGGTGGATCAAATGTGGGAAAAGGAGGCCATCGAACTTGTACAGGATCCACTCTCCCCGGGATTTTACAATCGCCTTTTCCTAGTTCCAAAGGCATCGGGGGGGTGGAGACCGGTACTGGACGTAAGCGCGCTGAACCGTTTTGTTCAGAAGTAGTAGTTCCGAATGGAAACGTCCACCTCGGTGATGTCAGCACTACGTCCAGGAGATTGGATGGTCTCTCTGGACTTACAAGACGCATATTTCCACGTTCCCATTCACCACTCGTCAAAGAAATATCTTCGGTTTATGATAGGGGGCAAGATATTTTTCAATTCGCGGGCTGTGTTTCGGCCTGTCTACAGCTCCACAGGTCTTCACCAACCTGATGGCGAATGTAGCAAAATGGCTTCACCTAGAGGGAATAAACATCTCCCTCTACTTAGACGACTGGCTGATCAGGCCCAAGTCGGAGAACCAGTGCTTGGAGGACCTGATGATAACACGGAATATGATACAATCTCGGGGATTACTCGTGAACCTCGAGAAGTCGCAACTGATCCCCAGCCAGAACTTGGTCTATCTGGGGATTCAGATGGATTATTCTCGGGGGTTTTCGGGTATTTCCCTTCGCAAGAGAGAATCACTCGAGACTTGTCAAGAATCTCGAGCTTTCTTCTTAGAGAGAGAACACAGTTCAGCGAGGGAGTATTTGAGCCTTTTAGGGACTCTGTCCTCGCTAGAAAAGTTCTTCTCTCTGGGGAGGCTTCACCTTCGCCCTCTTCAGTTTTTCCTGAAAAAGGTTTGGAGTTGGAAGACGGGGCAACTCTCAGACTCTTTCCCGATTCCACAGGAGGTGAAGAATCACTTAAAGTGGTGGATCCTTCCTCTAAAGATGAACGAAGGCGTGTCACTTGCCCTGCAGAACCCCAACCAAGTGTTATTTTCCGACGCTTCGGAGTCGGGATGGGGAGCGACGCTAGGAGCAAGGGAGGTGTCAGGCACCTGGACAAAGGAGCAGGTGTCTTGGCACATCAATTGCAAAGAACTAGTAGCCATGCACCTGGCCTTAAGATTCTTCGAGGAGGTAGTCAGAGGCGGGGTGGTTCAGATAAACTCGACAACACCACGGCTCTCGCTTACATACGCAAGCAAGGAGGGGGACTCATTCATTCTCTCTATCAGCTAACAAAGATCTGTTAAACCTGGACAGAGGAAAGAGGTATAACTCTCCTCACAAGATTTGTGCAAGGGATACGAAATGTGAGAGCAGACAGGCTAAGCAGGAGGAATCAGGTCCTCCCCACAGAGTGGACTCTACACGCAGAAGTGTGCCGAAGTCTGTGGTCCCTGTGGGGGAAGCCTCACATAGACCTATTTGCTACGTTCCTCTCCAAAAGAGTAGAGATCTTTTGTTCTCTAGTAGAAGATCCAAGAGCCTTTGCAATCGACGCGTTTCTCCCAGATTGGTCGGGCCTAGACGCCTACGCCTTTCCCCCATTCAAGATCCTGGGGGAAGTACTCAGGAAATTCGTGGCTTCAAAGGGCACGAAGTTGACCCTCATAGCCCCATTTTGCCAGCCCAAGAATGGTTTCACGGAGGTACTGGAGTGGATAGTGGACTTACCCAGGTCTCTGCCAAGCAGAACAGATCTACTCAGACAACCCCACTTCGAGAGGTTTCATCACAACCTCCCTGGTCTCGCTCTGACTGCCTTTCGACTATTGAAAGACTCGTCAGAGCGAGGGGATTTTCTCACAAAGCTGCAAGCGCTATCCCTAGAGCCCACTGATCTTCAACGAGAAGAGTATACCAATCAAAGTGGGAAGTCTTTAGGAGATGGTGTAAGAATAAGAAGCTGTCCTCCTCCAGTACCTCTATAATTAACATTGCCGATTTCCTCCTTTTTCTTAGAGAGGAATCGCACCTTTCTGTGTCTACCATCAAAGGATACAGGAGTTTGCTGTCTTCAGTATTCAGGAATCGAGGGCTAGAGATTGCAGAGAACAAGGATCTCCACGGTTTGATTCGGTCCTTCGAGACTTAGAAATCAGGGACTCCGAGAACACCTAGCTGGAATCTGGACGTGGTCCTGAAATTCCTTGCCTCGGATAAATTCGAACCTCTACATCTTGCTTCCTTCCGGGACGTCACTAGGAAATGTTTATTCCTGTTGTCTTTCGCGACGGCCAAGAGGACGAGCGAATTGCACGCTCTGGACTCTAAAGTGGGGTTTAAAGGAGATGCGGCTATCTGTTTCGTTCAGACATTATTCTGGCGAAAAATGAAAACCCATCAAAACCTTGGCCCAGGAGCTTTGAGGTAAAAGGCCTATCTAACCTGGTAGGCAGAGAGATAGAGAGGTCTCTCTGTCCGGTTAGAGCTCTTAAATTTTATTTAGAGAAAAAGAAGCAGATGGGAGACTGTCAACAAGGTCTTTGGTGTGCTGTGAAGAACCCCAAAAGACTCATGCTAAAAACGCCTTAGCCTTCTTTGTGAGAAGCGTGATTACTGATGCGTACAAGAACTGCCCGGATGAATCCTTCGGTCTTCTAAGGGTTAAGACTCATGAAGTAAGGGCAGTAGCAACGTCGCTGGCGTTTCAAAAGAATATGTCTCTTAAGGAATATCATTGAGACTACATATTGGAGATGCAATTCAGTTTTTGCGTCTCATTACCTGAAGGATGTGAAAGTGACCTATGAGAAATGCTTCTCTCTCGGTCCATTTGTATCAGCAGATACAGTTCTGGGACTTGGAGCAAAGACTGATCCTTAAATATTTTATCTTAAATGTACACAAACCCTCTTGTCAGATATGTGCTTGGTTTCCTATTAGCAAGCGTGCTGATGTCGCACGGGCGGCTGGTGTCATTGCTGGTAGGGGACCAGGGGTATGTATGGCTAGTAGGGGGGTACAAAATTTTTTTGTGTGTTTTGTTATAAATGTGTGTATTTATGTTTCGAGTTATTGGTTGTTTGTAGGGAGTTTGGGGGATAACTCCTTGCAATCTTAGAACTAACATGGATGTTAGGATCAGGTGATCGGGATCAGTGTTGTGCTCCTTGAACAAGGTGTATTGTCATGTTAGTGGAATAGCACCCAATGACAAAGGCCTTTAGGCTCTGCCGAGTAAGTGGATAAGACCCCATTGGCAGACCCACAAGAACTCTTAGCCATAGATCAATATCTCGCTGAGGCTCTTGAGGCGAAGCAGACTCCTGGGCAGTAGCCACGAAGTCTTCCGCCTAATCAGGTAGGAACCAAGGTTTATTAATACCTACAACATATGTTGTTTACCTGTCTATTTCAGTAGTTAGCTGTCTCTTACCCACCACCAATGGGTGCTAATCAGCTAAGTATATATCTGGCAGGGAAGTTGAATGTATAAAAATGATATTGTCATGATACAATAAAGTTTTATACATACTTACCTGACAGATATATACTTAGCTATAGACTCCGTCGTCCCCGACAGAAATTCAAATTTCGCGGCACACGCTACCGGTAGGTCAGGTGATCTACCGCCCTGCCCTGGGTGGCAGGACTAGGAACCATTCCCGTTTTCTAATCAGATTTCTTCTCTTCCACCTGTCTCCTGCGGGGAGGCTGGGTGGGCCATTAATCGTATATATCTGTCAGGTAAGTATGTATAAAACTTTATTGTATCATGACAATATCATTTTTCCTAACTATACAAACCTGAGGTCCTTTACATATAGTCCCACCTCATGCCACCCCTCACTCTGCATTTTTTTGCATGGGCCTAAAGCAAAAGTGATTCTTCACCTCTCAGGCGCGTGGCGCGCGCACTGTCGGACAAGCTGTTAACTACCATTCTCCCCTTGTTCGAAGCTTACGACCCTTCCAGCTGCCGCTAGCTACTTCCTATTGTTAAAGGACCTCAGGTTTGTATAGTTAGGAAAAATGCAATTTTCGACAAATTGCCATTTTCCTGTGATAAATCCGCACACCACTTGCACCCACAGACGATGGGGCACTTTCATCACAACAATCGGAACACGGTCCCTAACCAGCTTGTTTGTTAGTAAATAACTGTTTTGGTAGAAGACGACGACGAAGCGTGCACTTGGGTAATTTTTTAAATAAATAGTAAAACATCAATCTTTTACATATTTATGATGATTAATTTGAAAATATTCGTTATTGAAAAAGTAACTCGATTCTGACTCAAATTTAAGTAATTATTTTTTGGAATTAGAACGTTCGTTTAAGTCCTGTATTATGACGTCACGACATCTTGGCTTTCGTACCTAGGGTAAAAAACCGTAGGGTCCAGAGTGGACCATGTACGATCAGCTTGGACAATCCCAAAAAAAGTACATTATAACGCGTCCTGACATCGGAGATGGGCATCAGTCGCGACTCGTTGTTGGTGAGAAACGGAGCTAAAGACCTCTACTCTCCTTTCAAAGTAAGTATTTTCTCCAAAGTTAGAAATTAAGGCCAAATTTTAAGATTTAAACAGAGGGCAGTGAAAACGGTGTCCAACGTACTGCAAATCTCACCAAAACGCGTTCAACATTTTTACTTACAACTCGAAGTATTTAGAAGATTGACGCCATCTCGATGTTTACGGAGTTGCTTGTGTCAATAAACTAACCATTTCCTGTGATAAATCCGTACACCACTTGTACCCACAGACGCTAGGGCACTTTAATCACAACAAACGGAAAACTTTTCCTCACCGAGTAAACAACTGTTTTGTAGAAGACGACGACGAAGAGTGCACTTCGATAATTTTTTTAAATAATAGTAAAAACATCAATATTTTACATACTTTGATAATTAATTGAAAATATTCGTTATTGAAAAAGTAACTCGATTCTGACTCAAATTTAAGTAATTATTTTTGGCAATTAGAACATTCTTTTAAGTCCTGTATTATGACGTCACGACATCTTGACTTTCGTACCTATTGTAAATAATTGCTTTGCTCAACTTTCTTGCAGAACAGTTTACCAGTTATTCATGCAGATTATCAGCTCTTCATGTAATTGGTATAATCGTAATGCGCATTTTGTTCATGAAAACTTACCGTGCAGATATATATAGCTGTATTCTCTGAAGTCCGACAGAATTTCAAAACTCGCGGCACACGCAGTGGGCGGCCAGGTGGTAGTACCCATTCCCGCCGCTGGGAGGCGGATATCAGGAACCATTCCCATTTTCTATTCATATTTTTTCTGTCGCCGGTGCTAAACAACTGTTTGCAGTACCTCCGCCTTTGGAATTTGAAAACTTTTGGTCACTTAAGTATCTGGATTGTCTTGGTGTTTTGTTTCTGGATTGGTAGCTAGGCACGTGCAATAGTGGACTGCCTATTTGGATTTGGCTTTTCTTTGAATGTGATGTCTGGATCAAGTTCAGTGAGTTTCAGGGTGTGTGTGAAGAGTGATTGTAAGGTGAGGCTACCGAAATCGTCGGTAGATCCCCACACTGTATGTACGGGGTGTAAGGGGCATGTGTGCTTAATAGGTGATCGGTGTAAGGAGTGCGAATGTTTGACCGATGATGGATGGAAGATGTATGATTCCTATCTACGGAAATTGGAATGTGATAGAATCAGGAGGTCTTCCTCTAGGAGCGGTTCCAGTAAAGGTAAGGGAAGTAATATTCCACCTTCAATAACCCCAGTAGATTTTGTATCCCTAACCCTGTGATGTTGCCTTCGGGCCCTGAAATTGTGTCTGGAGAAGGTAATGCCCTTTCTCTTATTTTGGATTCTTTGCGATCTCTGGAATCCAAAGTGCTAGCCTTAGAAACCGGCGCTGTGAAGTTTAGTGATTGTGCCCCTAGTGTTGTGGAGGGGGCGTCAGATTAGCCCCATAATGCCTCTAGGCCTAAACCGCTGTCGGACTCCCAGGTCTCAGGGAGTGGGCATGTCGAAAGCCGCAAGAGGGTTACGGGGGCTCCCCACCAATCTGGCGTCCCTTCGGCAGATCCTGTTGCAAATTCCCAGGCTGCCAAGGAGCGTGCTCAGGCTCGCATCCTCAAGGACTGTTTTTCGTCCTCCGAGGCGCCCTCCCCGCGCAAGGGGTGGAGCGCTCGGAGAGACTCGCGTCCATTGAAAAGGACCTTTAGAAGTGAGGACACTTCACGTCATCTCTCGCCAGTTTCTTTGCGGTCGTCGCCGGCATCGTATAACGCTTTTCCGTCATCGGAGGATGACGCTAGGGAGCGCCCCAGTCGCTCTCAGGAGAGGCAGGTAGCTGTACCTGTGAGAAGGAAGGAGGCGTCCCCTTGCCCCTCGTCTTTTCGCAGGATCAGCCCTTCACCTGCTTTCGATTCTTCGCCTACGAAGAATATTCTCGTGTCCCTTCAGGACCAGTCTTCTTTGATAGCTAAGAAAGCTGTTGAGCCTCACCGTAGGAAGGACATCAGACTGCCTGTTAAGAGATCTAAGCAGTCCCCTTCTCCGTCTCCTCGTTCGTCTCTTTGACCTCCTGCTTTTAGATCGTTGCCCCTTCGCTCTCAGACTGCGAGTAAGAAGGCGCAAGCGAGAGGGTGGTTTTCCCTCTAGACGTTCTGCGCAGGACGCTTTTGAGGACGCTCGGCGGGACGCTTTTCAGGACGCCTATGAGGACGCTCGGCAGGATGTGTTTGAGGACGCTCATCAGGACGTTTCTGTTGACGCTCGGAGGGACGCTTTTGCAAGCGTTCGTGAAGAGGCTTTTGAGACCGCTCAGCAGGACGCTTTAAGAGCTCGTAAAGATGCTTTTGCAAGCGCTCATAAGGACGCTTTTGTTGACTAACTCGGAGGGACGCTTTTGTTACTTTTTTAGGGGGGAGCACTAGTAAGGACGCTTTTGTAAGGGCGCTTCTTTAGGCGCTAGCAAGGACGCTTTAGTAGAAGTTCGGCAGGACGCTTTCCGAGAAGCTCGGCGAATTAAGGATGGTCAAGACGCCTCTCAAGACGCTCGACGTTTTCAAGACGATCGTCTAGTTTCACGCCACAACGAACGACAAGAGGTCCGTCTGGATGAGGAGGCTTCTTCGTCCAAACTTCAAAGGTCTCTTTTGAAGATCAGACCTGTTGGTCTTATGCCCCCTCCTGCTGTGCAGTCACCAGTTCCTCTCAGGGAAGAGGGAGAATTGAGTAGTCCTGCGGACTCGGTTGAGGAGGATCAGCCGTCTGCTTCGTCTGTATCAGACTTCAAAGTTCTTGTTCGACTTTTATGCTCGTCTTTTGGAGAAAAGTTTCAGCCTTCAGCTCCTCGGTCTCCCCCTTCTCAGTTTTCCTCATCAAAAGCCATTAAAGCTCCGGAGTTCGTAGAAATGAAGACTTCGCTTTCCACTAAGAGGGCTTTCAAGAAGCTCCAGGATTGGATGGAACGCAGGAAGGATCAGGGCAAGTCTACTTTCGCCCCTTCCTCCTCGAGACTCGGTGAAAAGGGGGAGTTTGGTATGAGACTAGAGAAGAAGTGGGTGTGAGGATCCCTTCATCAGCGCAAGGTGATTTTGCAAGTCTGGTCAACGCTCAGAGGAGGTCCCTACTTTCTTCAGCGAAGATTTCGTGGACACCTACGGAGATTAATCATCACCTGAAAGGACTTTTGAGGACTCGAAGTCTTCAACTTTTTGGACTGGTGCTTGGGAGTCCTAGATGTTCAATCTAGGAGTCCGGACTCTATCAGTCTGGGGGAGCTGTCCAGTGTATATTAGCATGCATGGACAAGGCCGTCAGAGATGGTTTGGAAGAGTTGGCGTCTCACTTCGGTATGGGCCTATTAAAGAAGAGAGCTCTTCTCTGTAATTTTACTGCAAAGTCGGTTTCTCCTTCTCAAAGGTCAGAGCTTCTCTTTGCACCTCTTTCGAACCATCTTTTCCCCCAGACTTTGGTTAAGGACCTGGCTGTTAGTTTGCAAGAAAAAGCTACACAGGACCATATTAGCCCAGTCCTCCAGACGTCCCGCAGTCCCTACGACGTCTTCTTTTGGACGAGTTCCGAAGAAGCTGAGGCCTTTCATGGGGCTCCTCCCTCGAGATCAGCTCCTCGAGGGAGAGTACTTTCAAGAGGAAGAGCTTTCTTTTTCAATACCGAGAGGAAAGAAGTGAGAACCATGTCCTTCAGGGACACCAGTTGGAGCCAGACATGAGAAGTACTTTGCAGGAGCATGGAGAGAGAGGGGTACGGACTTTTGGTCCCTCAAGATAGTAGAAAAGGGGGGTACAAGATTCCCTTTATGGTACCTCCTCCTCTATGCACAACTCCCAGAGATCTTTCTCCTCGTACCAACGGGAGAAACAGCGGATAGTATTCGACCTTTCTAGACCAAATGGTCGAAAAAAAGAGCGGGTGGTGAACAGGTCGTAGACCTGGGGTCACCAGGATTTTACAACAGGCTTTTCCCTGGTACCAAAGCAGTCGACGGGTTGGCGTCCAGTCCGAGACGTAAGCAGGCTGAATCTTTTTTCATAGAAAAGAAAAAATTCAAGATGGAAATGCCTCAGTCAGTTCTAGGAGCCTTGAGACGGGCGACTGGATGGTGTCCCTTGGGACCCTGCAGGACGCATACACGTTCGATCCACCCTCTCTCAAGAAAGTATCTAAGGTTTGTTCTAAGAGGGCAAAGTCTGGCAATTCAGAGCTCTTTGTTTCGGATTAAGCACGGCTCCGATGGTGTTTACTGTTCTAATGAAGAATGTAGCGAGATGGTACAAATTCTTCAGGAATAAGTCCTATCTCGACGATTGGCTCATCAGAGCGTCTTCGAAGAGAGGTGTCTGAAGGACCTTCAGTTAACGTTAGCCTTGGCGAAGTCCCTGGGCTCTGGCCAACCTCGAAAAGTCGCATCTGATCCCGACACAGTCCATCGTGTATGGGGATTCATTTGGCTTTTCATGCGTTTCGTCCCAGGAACGACAGCGCAAGGGCTTAGAGGAAAGTTTCAGTTTTTTCTAGGGAAGGGAAACTTGCTCGGCAAGGGAAATGGATGAGTCTGCTTGGGAACCATTTCCTTGCTGGAAAAGTTGTTCCCTGGGGTGACTGCACCTCAGCTCTCCAGTTTTTTTATAGCAGAAGATGGAGGGTCAAGCAAAAAAAGGATCTAGATGCGACCTTAAAGAATCTCCGAGTCGGTAAAGTGTCATTTGAGATGGGTGGCTCGATCCCGGAAAGTTTCGAGAGGGGTTTTATCTCTTAAAACTTCAGAGCCCCGACCTAGTGTTGTTTTCCGACGGCGTCCTTTTCGGGCTGGGGAGCAACACTAGGAGGGGAAGAAGTTTCAGGCACCTGGAGGGGGTAACAGGTGTCCTAGCACATAAATCTAAAAGAACTAGCAGCGATTTTCCTAGTTCTACAGTTCTTCGAAGAGAAGGTTGCATGCAAAGTTTTACAGGGTCAACTCGGGACAACACCACAGCCTGGCCTACTTAAGGAAACGGGAGGGGGTACACACTCTCGACCCCTGTTTTGCCTAGCGAGGAGATTCTGCTGGGTGCGAGCGAGGCAAATAAAAATCCTTACGAGATTCATACTCAGGGAGTCTGAAGAACGTCAGAGCAGACCACCTCAGTCGCAGGGATCAGCTCCTGCCGACAGAATGGACTCTGCATCGGGACGTTTGTCGGGAGCCTGTGGAAGTTATGGGGGACGTCCTCTGGTGGACCTATTTGCGACGTCGAGAATGAAGAGGCTTCTCTTATGCTCCTGTTTTCGGATCCAGGGAGCGGTCATGTAGATGCCCTTCTCTGGACTGGACAGGCTTGGATCTGTATGCCTTCCCCACCGTTCAAGAATCATGGGGGAGTCATAAGGAAGTTTGCGGCATCAGAGGGGACGAGGTTGACTCTAATCGCCCCGATGTGGCCTGCGAGAGATTGGTTCACGGAGGTAATGTCTTTCCTTGTAGACTTCCCAAGGACTTCTGCCCTGGAGGAAAGATCTACTTAAACAGCCCCACTTCGAAAGGTATCCACAAAAACAAAAAACCTCTCCCGCTCTGTGTCTGACTGTGTTCAGACTATCGAAAAGTTGGCCAGAGCGAGAGGTTTTTCTAATCAGTATCGAAAGCGATCGCCAACGCAAGGAGGGCTTCATCACGTGCAGTTTTACCAGTCGAAGTGGGCTTCCTTCAGGGCATGGGTGAGAAGGGAGGGAATTTCCACTTCCACGACCTCTGTGAGCCAAATAGCCCGACTTTTCATCTGTACTTGAGGAAGGTGCAGAGGTTAGGCAGTCCCAACCATTAGGGTATAGAAGCCCCAATGCTGTCAGCAGTCTTTCGCACAGAGGCCTAGATCTTGCTGACAACAGAGATCCCTCACGATCTCTTTTTTTTTTTTGAGATCGTTTGAAACATCGAAGATACCTCAGGCGAGGCCTCCTTCTTTCTGGAAACTTAGATGTTGTTCTAAGGCATTTGATGTCAGTCCCTTTCGAGCCTCTCCACGCAGCGTCTCTTAGGAACTTGACGAGAAGGAAAGGCTCTTTTTCCTAACTGCTCTGGGCGACGGCGAAGAGAGTTAGCGAAATTCAAGCCTTTAGTGAACATGTGGGCTTCAAAGGTGATAACGCTGTCTGCTCTTTGAGTCCCATGTTCTGGCCAGAATGAGAACCCGTCTAACCTTGGCCCAAAGAGCCTTTCGAATAAAGGGAATGACGACTAGTAGGTCGAGAACCAGAGAGAGTCCTGTGCCCTGTCAGGGCTCTCAAATTTTATGTACAAAAAACGAAGGAGGTACGAGGTCCCTCGGGTAATTTGTGGTGCTCGGTGAAGAGACCGGATTTACCTTTATCAAAGAATGCTTTGGCTTTCTTTCTAAGGGACATTATCAAGGAGAAGCCTATTCATCTTGCCAGAAGACTGATTTGAGCCTCCTCGAGTGAACGCTCATGAAGTCAGAGCTGTTGCAACCTCTCTTCGCCTTCCAAACGAATATGTCAATCAAGGACATTCTTGATTCCACCTTTTGGAGGAGCAATTCAGTATTGCCTCTACTATTTGAGAGATGAGAACGATATACGAGAACTGCTTGTTCTCTAGGGCCATACATTTCTGCAGACACAGTTTTGGGGGCTGGAAGTAGCTCTTATCCTATCCCCTAGCTAAAAGTTAGGTTTAGTTTTTATTTTGGGTTTTTTGGTTGTTGGTTAGATCTTCAGAGGAGATCTTCCATTCGTTAGTTTAGCTTAAAAGGGGTTTTGTTTAGTTGGTCAGGTGTGGTCAGTTGCTTCATAGCCCTCATATGTATGGTACTGTGGTCTAGTCACGTGTGGGTACGCCCCCGATTGACAAAGATCATCCGGAGCGCACCAGCAGTACAGGTCTCTACCTCACCCTGGCAAACTGTGGTAAGCAGAAAGCAGGCTTAGGTGACAGTAATCACGAAGTCAGCTATGCTAACAGGTGAGGAACCAAGACATCTTGGTTCCTCACCTGTTAGCATAGCTGACTTCGTGATTACTGTCACCTAAGCCGGCTTCTGCTTAACCAGAGTTTTGCCAGTGAGGTAGAGGACCTGTACTGCTGCTGCGCTCCGGATGATCTGTCAACCGGGGGGGTACTTAAATTTTGTTTCCTAAAAATCCTATTCTGTCTCTTCCCACCATCAAAGGTGGGATTCAGTATATATATATATCTGACAGGTAAGTTTCATGAACAAAATATTATTGTTATAATACAATTAAGTTTGTTCATACTTACCTGGCAGATATATATAATTAAGTGCCCACCCACCTCCCCTCAGGAGACAGTGGCACTAGAAAATATGAATAGAAAATGGGAATGGTTCCTGATATCCGCCTCCCAGCGGCGGGAACGGGTACTACCACCTGGCCGCCCACTGCGTGTGCCGCGAGTTTTGAAATTCTGTCGGACTTCAGAGAATACAGCTATATATATATATCTGCCAGGTAAGTATAAACAAACTTAATTGTATTATAACAATAACATTTTTACATCCTCGTGTTACGAATTCATGCATCATTTTGTGATAATATTTTTTGTGTGTTGCTTTGATCGTTTTACAATGTGTTATATACCAAAATGATTGGAATTTAGAGTACAATACAACGAAAAAACAAAAAAATTAACTCTTTAGCTTTAACCGTTTTGCTCACTGCGCGATTTGATATTATATATGATTGTTTTCGTGCTATCATATATCGCATTATTTATATATGATAATGCTATTTTTTTTTTTCATTTCTGATGGTTGCATACTAAACTTTAGGCAATGTCAAAAAAGGAGCCAAAAATGAACTCTTAACCCTCTTACGCCAAAGCGGTAAAAAAAAAAATTGTCTCCCGTGTGCCGGAGGTGTTTCAGAGTGAGCGCGGAAGCGGAAAAAATATTTTTTTTCAAAAAATAAAAAACACAGCGGCGCTTAGTTTTCAAGATTAAGAGTTCATTTTTGGCTCCTTTTTTTTGTCAGTGGCTGAAGTTTAGTATGCAACCATCAAAAATGTAAAAAATATCATTATCATATATAAATAATGCGATATATGATAGCGCAAAAACGAAATTTTGTACATGCAACTTCCCCGGCAGATATATACTTAGCTTATGTCTCTGACGTCCGACAGAAATTCGAATTTCGCGGCACATGCTGCAGGTAGGTCAGGTGATCTACCCCCCTGCCGCTGGGTGGCAGGAATAGGAACCATTCCCGTTCTAGAACCAGATTTTCTCTGTCGCGGTAGTGTCAACATATGTTGTTGCTACCTCAACCTGACTTGATTTTCGTTTTCATCGCCATCGATCTTCTGGGCTGTCTTTTGCAGGGAAGTACTGGGTCTTTGGTTCGGCATACGCTTTTATTAACTTTTTAATGAATTTGGCTTCGAAAATTTCGAAGAATATGACGTGTAACTACCGAATTTTTCGGTAGACCACTCACTAGTTTTGCAAGAAAGGGAAATATTAATATTTATTCATTAATACGTGTAATAAGTGTTAGAATTGAATGAGGAAATATACTGACTTCCTACTTTAGGGAGTCAGTAAAGCATGTAACTAGATACGTTTCTTTTAAAAGTTTTTTGGAAACTCGTACTAACGAGCAAATTAGAGTATAACAGTACTAGTAGTGTTGCATCCTCATCACCTTCTTACGTTCGCAGAAACTTCAAATTCATAATTGCAATTTGAAGACAAGGATTGTGGCTCAAAATGCGAGCTATTAAAAGGTAAGAAGTGATTACTAGTGTTCCCCATTGCAGTGGAGGGTGCGTCTCATCGGCTCTGTCTCGCTCTCAGGCTAGACCTCTTTCAAGCTCCCAAGCCCAGGGGAGAAGGATGTCGAAAGCCGTAAGGAGGTTTCAGAGAATCCCCACCGGTCAGGCGTCCCCTCGGCAGGTTCTGTAGAGCGTCCCAGACTGCCAAGGATAGCCTTTGAAAAGGCATCCTTAAAAAACGTGCGTTTCTTCATCTTACATCCGAAAAGACGAAGAATGTATAGTTTTGATGATCTAGCGCGTTCTCTGAAAACTAAGAGAACACTGAGCAAGAGCCAGCCAGGAACTTGGGAAGCCGCGTTCCAGCAAGCTAGCGTGAGCCACGTTCCAACAGCCAGCAGCGAGCCGCGTTCCAGAAAACAGACTAGCGCGAGCCGGCGTTCCTACAACCAAAACCCGAGCCGCGTTCTAGCAAACTGAGCGCGAGCCGCGTTCTAGAAAATTTTTCTTGGCGCAAGGTGCCTTCAAGAGACGAAGCGCCAGCCTGGCGCAAATGCGCCAGAAAAACAGACGGCTAGAGCAAGGAGCTTATAGTACAGTGGCAATCAGAATGATCCTTCCATTGAACGTTTCCGGGCAAGAGGCTCTTTCTAAAAGGGGTCTAGTAGGCGTTCGGAACTATCAGGGCGCACGGGACCTTCCACGCAAGCGGAAACGTTCCAGGAGCGGAGTCCTTTCTAGCGTGCGGAACATTCCAGGCGCGCGGAAACTATCCAGGCGCTAGGCGCAAGGAGCCAGGCGCCAGAATATTCCAAATCTTCTTATGAGAGAGAGTCAGTCGCGAGGCTCTCTTTGAGTTTTTAACTTGAGCAACTTTCCCCTGGCAAAGGTGCAAGATGTCGCACAGGCGGCCGTCCAGTTGTCAGAAGGATTCTGATACTAAGAGAAGCCTTTTTTTTCATTATTCAGAAGACCTGTGTTTGGCAGTTCCTCTCAATGCGGACTCTCTCCTTCATTCATGCTCTTCCTCGTTATGAAGAGGCAAGAAGCTTTGGGAGTTTTTCTTATAAGAATAATTCATCGACGTTTGGGTATGATGGCGGATAGTAAAATATCTATTTCCTTCCGTAAACCCTACAGATGAAGGGAATTCTGTCTATTCCGCGATTTATGAGGAAATCACGAAGATTTAAAGAGTTCCTGGATTAACTTCCCCCTTCCTTAAGGAGATATATATACTCTTTCTATCGTTCTATTAACGAAAAGAACGAAGACAGTAAAAATTTTCCTTTCTCTATCTGCCTCGGCAGGGAAAGAAGGTAGTAGAGTATCTGCTGTATGAGAATACGATACGGCAAATCACACATCCGTAGTTACTTCTTTGCAGAGCAATCAATTACCAGTATCCTTCCAGGAATTTCCTAGGAAGGACTACGCTTAAAGGGATTGTTAAGACACACTACTTAGCTTCTAGATTTATCGAAGTCTTGTTTCGCTTAAATATGCATTAATAAGAACTTCCTGAAGTTCGATAATAATTTTATAAGATTCCTTTATTTAAGTGGAGTAGCTGGCAACTCTGGAGAGTAAGGCCAGATGGCTAACGGAGACTGCTATCGCGCCTTAGAGACCAACGCAGTAACATGTAGGTGCGGTCATGAGTGGTTGGTTACATGTCTCTCTCCTGCGGGATGGAATAACTAACCAGTGTCTCTCCCCTACAATCGCGGTTTTAGCCTCGGATTGAGGGATAGTTAAGCAAACATAAATAAAATATTGTCTGCCTTTTGCTAAGAAGCTTTCAATAAGAAAGATATTACAACATTTCAATGCTGTTTACCGTAGGTAACATTATTAAAGGTTCTAACGCAGCGGAACTCTATATTATATGATGCTCTCATGCTTACGAAAGCATGGCTTATTAGAGTACATGCTTAGTGAGAAGATGAATGTAGTAGAAGAGAATTCACTTTAAGACTACAGTATGGTCAAGTCTTAGCAACATACCGAGGTTAACTACAGAATTCCTAGTATCCTTACAAAGGTTTCCTAGATTAATGCTGTTTACACATGTGACAGTATTATAAAGGATTCTAATACGGCAGAGTACGATTATAATATAATTCTCTCATCCTTTCGAGAAACGCACACAACCTTTTTAGAATCGGATATTGCTCAAGAGAAGATGGGTGAGTCGGATGGGAAACATTCTCTTAGTGGCAGAAGTTATCTTTCCCTGAATGGACTATACTACGTATATAAAAGTTTTTTTCCTACTAAGAACGGAATTAACATGTGAAGGATTTCGGGTACCATAAAGGCACAGATGTTCTGGCATAAACCTTAAAAGAACTAGAAGGAAGCGCCAGCCTGGCGCAAATTGTGCAGAAGCGCCAGCCTGGCGCAAATTGTGCCAGAAGCACCATCCAAGATATTTTCTCGTTTAGCGAGTTATTAACCTAAGAGTCCAGTAGTGGTTGGTTTGGTGTTTGCTTCTCACCTCGGTGGTCGCGGGTTCGATTCTCGGCCATTCCATTGAGGAGTGAGAATGTGGATTTCTGGTGATAGAAGTTCACTCTTGACGTGGTTCGGAAGTCACGTAAAAACACCATACAAACAAACAAACCACCACAAGGATTCGGTAAAACAAGATTCGTTCCTGATTTCGTTACCCATTTAATCGGAAAGGAGTCGCTTACAAGGGAATGATGAAATGATTTATTGTTTTTAATCACTTAGGCCAATTCCACGGACTCTCATATCGCAAAGAGCATCGAGAATCTCTTTTTTCCGCCCCTGTTCGCGTTAAACCAGAGAACCTATTTGTTTGGAACAGACACGGAACGTAACGATCCTTAAGAGGTTCGATGCAAGATTTTGCATGTCCGTGAGATCCTTCTCGATGGAAGATAATAACTGTTAACGTATGTCTAACATTTATTGAAAAGAGTTTTTGAGAACCTGCGGAAAGTCTTCTTCATAGACCTCTTCGCAAGGTAGAAGACGAACAGGCTTCCTATAGACTGCTTCCTTTTCCTCGAACCAAGAGAGGTAGCAATATACGACATCTTTAATTTAAAGAAGGGGAATAAACTTTAGTCTTATTTCCCCTAGTTATAAATTCTTAACAGAATATTAAGATAAATGGGCGTCAAAGGAAAGAGAGGATGAATGCCTCATTTTGGCCTTAGAGAGGTTGGATTCACAGAAGTCACGTTCTTCTCACAGCATGTTTCGTAAGGCTTTTCCAAGAGTATCTGGATATTCTATCAGAATCTAATATAAATAGACCTGAAAAACCTCTCCACTCTGAGTCTGTCCGCGTGCAGACTGACCAGAAGTGGACATGAATGAGAGGATTTTTCAAGGTAAATGACAATAGTCATGGCTAAGACATAGAATTGCTGCAGATCATGCTAGATGGAATGAGGAAACTGTCCTCTTCCGATACCTCTGTGAACCACATAGCGAGGTTCTTTCTTCACTTTCAGAGGGAAGAATCACCTAGGTATATCTGCTATCAAAGAACGCAGTAAAAGGCTATACTCTGTCTCTACAAGGGGAATTAGAGATAACAGAAGATTAAGATCTTCAGGATCTTATACGATACCGCAATACGACAAGAGTAGGATATCATGTACTTCGAATGGGATCTTTTTGTGGCCACAGATTCCGTGTTCCGACAAAATGGAACTGCTCCTCATCAAACTTCTTTGAGAAAGTTTATGAAGGAATTTCTTGTTTTGCTTAGCCCTAAAACGACCAAAGACGACAAGAAGTGAATTTTTTTAAAAAAGAAAAATGCATTGGAATCTCGCATCAGATTCAATGGAGACTCGGCAATGGGTTCTTTGCCAGCATAGTATGTCTTGGGCAAAAGAACTAAAAACCCTCTATTCCTGACGCAACGCTTTCAGATAGAAGTTTCGTTGCCCAGGCAGGGTACTTACTTTTTCATCTACAGGAAGAAGAGATGGTTTAAAACGTTTGCCTACAGAGTCTTCGGGGTGCGATGAGGACTCAAAATGCTTCCCAGAAGGTATTCAGAAGGATACAATAAGAGCTAGAAATCAGGGTTCCGCCCAATTTCAGCTCTGAGTCTCCTTCGACTTCCAGACTCCTTCCCTTCCTTCGGGCAAGGATAGGGAAGATTCTGCAACGAGGAACCTCATCAACAGTAAGTAAGAAAGATCTCGTTAGCAAAGGAAGTATTCACGAAGGATCCTCCTCGGAGGAAGACTCTTCTCTCTCGTATTGTTAGATATCCTGTCGTCTACTGGATGTAGCTGACTACAATCACCTCCCCTTGCCAGAGGCCAAAAGCTCAAAGGGGAAGAATTTTCTTCCACCCTTCTCCAGTCTCCTGATAGACTATGTGGTTGTTCAGGACTCTCGGACAATGTAGCGCCAGCCAAGCGCCAAATGCCAATACAGGCGAAAAACGCCAGAGGTCGGACAGTTCCAAGGAACTCTGTCATGGTCGGATACTGAGAAGGAGCGGGCCTCCAACCTGGCGCAAATGTGCCAGAGGTGAACAACTCGCGGACAGATATAAGAGTGTCCGATGTGGACATCGCCAGGACAGCCTAGAGAACTCTTCCAAGCTCGAAGCTCCAGCAAGTGTGGAGGAGCCAAGCCAGGCGCGAGGCGCCAGCCAGGCTTCCTTCTTAAGGCTAGGCTCCAGTCAGGATTGAGGATCCATCCAGGCGCAAGGCTCCTTCCAGTAAAGAGAACCTAAAGCTCTGTCATGTAAGAGGGCTAGTCCCCATTGATATGATACAGGTAAGGCTCTGCCATGTAAGTGGGTCAGCCCCCATTGGCACGATCCGAGAAGGCTCTGTCGTGTAAGCGGGCTAGCCCCCATTGACAAATGATCCAGAAGGGTTTGTCAGTCATAGGTCCCATACCTCGCTGAAACTCTTGAGGCATGCAGACTCATAGACAGTAATCATGAAGTCTTCTGCCAAGCTCCAGGCGCAAGGCTCCAGATCCAGGCGCGAGGCACTAGCCAGGAGGGAGGAGCCAATCAGGCGCCAGCCAGGCGCGAGGCGCCATCCAGGCGCGAGGCTCCATCCAGCGGCTCCATCCAGGGCGCGGCTCCATCCAGGCCGAGTCCATCCAGGCGCGAGGCTCATAGGCGCGAGGCTCCATCCAGGCGCGAGGCTCCAGCCAGGCGCGAGGCTCCATCCAGGCGCGAAGGCTCCAGCCAGGCTCCTAAGCGCCATTCAGGCGCAAGGCTCCAGCAGGCGCGAGGCACTAGACAGGCGCTAGGCGCCTGCCAGGCACGAAGCACTAGCCAGGCTCCAGGCTTCACCAGAAGAGATCTATATCAAAGGAATGCCCTGGCCTTCTTTGAGACAATGTGATCTCCTAAGCACTTGACAGTGCATTGATGATTCTTCAAACAGCTGAGAATTAAAAGCGCATGAAGTGCGAGCTTTTTCCGAATTCTTGTTCTTTCCTTAACAATATGTCATAAGACATATTAGCTGTCACATACGGGAGATGCAACTCTGTGTTGACTTCCCATATCCGAAGGATGTCAAGATAACCTACGAGAGATCCTTCTTTCTTGGTTGATACGTGTCTGCGGATACATTGCTGGGATAGGGAGCCGATACTGATCCTTAACTAGTGACCCCCTGATCCCAATCTTGACGAGGTGGGGGGCTTAGGGATCCACTGCAGAGAGAGTGTGCCCCTTTGCGCCTACTCTCTCTGCTGTGGATCCAACTGAACATTGGGACCTTTTAACTCCTTTACTCCTCCTCCTTATAAATTTTCCCCTTTCCCTTCTTCTTCTTTCGTTGACGACCCTGGCATGGTTTTGAATATTGAATTGACTGTTCTTTTAACCTGATGGAGGGTGGAGTTGGACGGCATGCCACTCCACCCGTAAAACTAGAGTACCTGACGTGGTCGAGCGAGGGGAAATTTTTATGTCAAGCCATGCCCACAGTGCTGGGTCCGATCTCATGGGACTGACGACCCTTAAGGCACGTGTGTGTATGGCGTATATCCAGGTGAGTGTCCCAGGGCAGTTACCACAGCGTAACAGTATTGCTCTCCCTCAGTTGGGCCTCCTGGTTGAGAGGGATCTCATCCTGGACGAAATATTTAAAATTTATATATATGGAAACCAAAACAAAAACCCCTACGACTTCTGGCATGGCAATGGACTATTCTAAGGAAAACCCAGGTAATGAAGAACAGGCTGGTATTAAAACTCTAATACCATACAAGCCGCAAAGAAAAAGCAAATTTAGAATTGACCCAACCTTGACTCACTTAGACTCCCTTTTTGGGAGTGGAAGTTGGTCAAGGTTCTTGACCTTGGAAACTGATAGAAAAATATCTGCATTACAATTGGAAAATTATTTGTTAAGTAGGCACCTAACCTCAGAAATGTCATTTAGACAAATAAACGACCGTGTGGTTAATAGAAACCACTACAAAAACCAATCTGAAAAACTATTTAACTATAAAGAACATTGATAATATAAAGGTAAACATAAGAAAACATGATAGTATGAACAGCGTACAGGGTACTGTAGTACTTCCTAAAAGTGAGGAACCAATTGAAAAAAATATTTTGCTGGATTCCCTTAAAAAAAAAAAAAGGTACAACAACGTGCAAGATTGCGAAATATATAGTTTCAAACCAGTAGACAAAATAAGGAAAATACATTGAGAATAGCAAAAATAAAATTTGAAGGCCAAGAACTACCTTTCAAAATTAAAATCATGGGCCAAAACAGAGAACTGAGGCCGTACGTTCCAAAGCCACTACAGTGCCAAAACTGTAGTAAATATGGACATACAGGGAAAAATTGTAGAAATTAATCTATATGTGCGTATTGTGGATCCGACGAACACACCACACAGTGGAAGTGTTGTGAACCAAAATGTGTGAACTGTGGCCAAAATCACCATGCTAGGTGTAAGGAGTGTATGTATTATATATACAACACAGAATTAAAATTACTTCAGGAGAGATCAGGAATGCCAATTAGAGAAGCCAAACTAGAGTTGAGAGTTAGAGGGATGCATGATCCCGCTAGGAAGCAAATGTTCTCTACTGCATTGAGCTCAAGGAATGAAACGAAAATGGAAGCAAGTAACAAACCCCCAGTAGATAAATCAGAAGAAAAAATAACTTTACAAGAAACTAATATAGCAAGGAACCAAGAAATTTGTGCAGATATATGTTCAAATTCATTTGAGATATTAAGGGAAATGGAAACACAAGAAAATGATACATGTATCACTGAAACATCACGTGATAGTTATGAGCTGGTAGCTAAAGATAAAAAAAGGCCTTTAGAGAGAACTCCACCCAAAACCAAAAATCCAACAATTATTAGAGAGGTATCTGTTAAGGCAAAGACCAAGGATCCAAAAAAAGTGCACAGACCAGAAAATAAGAACATACCTTTGTTGTCCTATAAAGAATAATAAAAGAAATGGATGGAAATACCCAGAACAATAAAGAATTAAGAAATTAGAGGAGAACACCATAGACAAAAATGATTATGTGAAGGGAGAAGAGATTACCCCATCACCGGTAATTGGTGCACTAAGAGTAAATGAAAAAAGGAGGACACATAAAAACACATGTGGATGTAATGAATGTTTCATCGAACTATGCAACAAAGACAGAAACATGACAAAAGACAGTTTAACAAACACTATACAAAATTTTATAAAATGTAGAAGTAAAGAAACCACTAGTCTAGAGACTCACAAAAAAGGCTGTATGTGCATTGGACATCTAATGTCGTATAAGGAAAAACAAATAAATGTCGTAAATAAAATTTAGAAAAAACTGCTAAATAGATATAAACCACACAAGAAAGTAATGCTTGAACACACTTAACATAATATTTTCAAATAATTAAAATAATAATACAATGGAACATAAATGGTCTCCAGACCAGATTACATTTGGGGAGAATTACAACGCTTACTGAAAGAATACGAACCAATGATATTATGTTTTACAACATGTTAATAAAACAGTATCAACAATTGGTATAACTTAGTCAACATCTAGAAAAGAAGAAGGAAATTTAGGTACTGCTATATATGTACATAACAAAGTATGTTATGACAGGGTACCTGTAAACTTTGCTGACTTGCAAATATCAAGCATCAAAATACGAATAAAAAACTATAACTATGTAATTTATAACATATACAACCAACCTAACAAAAATTAACGACATAGAAAAACTTAAGGATTTGTTTGACAATGCCAGAGAACCTACATTGATAGTAGGGGATTTTAATGCTCACAACCCGATATGGGACTGTAACTGTACAATCTCAAATAGAACAGGGAGTAAAATTGAAGAGTTCATGGAGTCAAACGACATGTGCTGTATAAATGATGACGAAATTAGTACATATTTTTCAAAAACACACGGAACATTTTCTTCAGTAGACCTTACTCTTTGTACAACAAATATTGTTGACAGAATAGATTGGAATATAGTTGATGATTTGCACACCAGTGATCATTTCCCAATATTAATATCCTTATTACATAATAATCCTGCAAAACATGTTCCTCACTACAACATTAATAAAGCAGATTGGGAGAAATATGAAATGCACACGAGAAATATCCAACCATTTGAATATTTAGAAGACCATAATGAAACTAACAAAATTCTCGTTGATTTCATTAAAAAGGCTGCTGATCAAGCAATACCAAAGTCAAAGCCCCATCCAACAAAGCACAAAGTCCCTTGGTGGTCTGATAAACTAACAGAATTGATTAATTTAAAACACTCAATAGGGAGACGGCTAGATAATTTAAATAGAACGTTCAATAAAATAAATAAAACATTGCCAATATTAGAAGGAACTTTACAAAAAATGACTATATTATTATTAGAAATCGATACATTAAAGCCTGTATACAACACAATATCGGCAAAATTTAAAAGGGAAGTAATTCAAGGAAGAATAATTTCATGGAGGAAATATGTATCAGATCTCTCTAATAATACTCCCATACAAAAAATATGGGAAAAATTCAGAAAAATAAATGGTACCCAAGTTAAACCACCTAGACATGCCATATTGAAAGATGGAAAAAGAATACTTGATCCAAAAGAAATAAGTAGGAGAAAACTTAGCTAATGTAAGTAGCGATAAAAATTTAGATGAGCACTTCCACACAAAGAAAAATAATGAAGAACTAATAACAATAAATTTCGAAACACAAGAAGATATATATTATAATAGAAAATTTAATATGGAAGAGTTGGAATATGCTCTCTCGAACAGCAATAAATCTGCTCCTGGAGGAGACAATATTTGTTTTGAGATGATCTGCCACTTAGCTCCGCTGGCAAAGTCATACTTATTACAATTTTATAATCATTTATGGCTTAGAAATTATTTCCTGATGAATGGCGTAAAGCTATAATAATTTCCTATCCCCAAACCTGGAAAGGATCCATAGCAAATTAATAATTACAGACCAATATCTCTAACAAGTTGCTTATGCAAATTACTTGAAAAGATGGTAAATGCTCGACTAACGTGCACATTCGAGAAAACAAAAAATTTTAACTCCCACTCAGTTTGGGTCACAGAGTAACAGGTCCACATTGGATTCTCTCTCTATCCTAGAAGACCATATACGCAGAGGATTTGAACGAAAAACAGATAACTGTGGCAGTCTTTTTTGACATAGAAAAGGCTTATGACACTACATGGAGGTATCCTATTTTAAAAGCATTACAAAACAAACAACGTTCGTGGACATTTACCCATGTTTATCCAAAGTTTTCTAACAAATCGAAGTTTTCATGGTGAAAATTGATGATGCTTTGTCCAGAACATTCCCACTTGAAAATGCTGTTCCACCAAGGAAGTGTCCTTAGTGGCACACTATTTACCTTAGCAATTAATGAAATTAATAAAAATCTGCCCACCGGAATTAAAAGCAACCTTTATATGGATGATTTTGCCATATATTATTCAGCATCTCGCATTAAACATGCAGAGCGCATCATTAACAAATCTATTATAAAAATAGATGAATGGACCTCATCTGTAGGATTTAGATTGTCCATAAGTAAAACTCAAGCAGTAATATTTTATAAAGATAAAAGATGGAAGAAAGGTGAAGAAAATAGATTTAAAAATCAGAAATCAAAGATACAAATTGGCCAGACTGCAAAATTGTTAGGATTAGTATTTGATACTCATTTGAACTGGAACGCCCACATAACATATGTGAAGTCAAAAATGTAAAAAAGCATTGAATCTAATTAGAAAATTATCAAACACTAATTGGGGAGCTGATAGACAAACCCTTACATTACTATATAAAGCAACAGTGTTGTCTATCATTGACTACGGAAGTGAAATATACGCACTCAGCTTCAAACGCAGTACTGAAAATGTTGGACCCAGTTCATAATGAAGGACTTAGAATATGTACAGGAGCTTTAAATCATCACCAACCTCTCTTTACAGGTAGAATGGGGTGAACTACCTCTCTCTCTCTCCATAGAGAGTTAGTAACGATGAAAAGTGCCCTAAGAATTCAGTCAAGTGATTCACCAACCAAAAAAATTATTTAAACTAAGGGATGTATTTATTAACAATCATTCACCACCTTTTCCAATTAGATCAAGAAGATTGAGTCACTGAATATAAATATCCAACTACCTCCAATAGTAAAAACTACTCCTCCTTGGATTATGAATAAAATAAACATTTGCACAAAATTAAAATTTTCTATCAAAAAAGTATTCCTCTACCCCAGAACATACGACCAACATACAATAGAGCACATAACCAAAAAGGTCCACTTATCCGTATTACAGCGGTCCAAGTCCGAATACGGAGTGGGATATGCTGCGTGTCCAGATAAAACTGCCAGTTTCTCCCGCTTCCCAATAATGCCTTTCAGTATTTACGCGAGTTATGTGCTACATTGGCCATAAGAATAATCAAAGAACCCATCCTTAACGAATTTTCGTGATTTATAAGCGCTCTAGAAGCGCTATAGAAGCCATTATAGTTATATCCCAAAAATTATTGTGCAACGCAGATCAAGTTTTTACTCTATAATTTATATAACAAGGGAAAAAAGGGAAAAATATTGAAATATGTTGGATCCCTGCCCTGTCGGAATAAAAGTAAACGAAGAAGCTGATAAAAGCCGCCAAGGAGGCAGTCCCTCGTGATTTGAAGACTGCCTTGACGGAGTTACGCATTTCCACTATGGTTGAAAATGCAGTAGCGGGCAAGAGGGCTTTTCGCTGGAGAATCAATGTACTCCTAGGTTTGAATCTTAATGTCTCAATTTTTCTCGTAACTTGCTCTCTTCCATCTCTACTTTTCTTTCGCTCCTGTTTACTCCCCCTAGCTGTCCCTCCCGTCTCTTCACTAAAAACCCTTGTGTAGGTTGGAATGAGCTGGTTCTCTGAACTAGGCTTTACCTTGATCCAAATGGCAGGGACTTAGCGGTTTGGTCCGCCCTCGATATGTTTAGACCTTGAGGATATTGGATGTGTTCAAAAATTTCAATATTTATTAGGGCGGACTACTGTGGGTACATTGCCTACGGAAATCGGGGAGGATAGTCCTCCACGTGGACTCTCGCAATTTATCCATGGTGTGGATTGCCCTCTTAAAGACTGAGTGGGGGATGATTGGCATACTAGCTAGCCCTCGGGTCCTATCAAGCGGGTTTCGCTTACACTTGAGCAATCATGTTATGTTAGATGCCATCCTTCGGTAGGGTAGGGAGGACATATGGATTTGTCTCTGCTGGTGGTCTTTGGTGAGGGGGAAGTCTTTGAGAGGAGGCCCGTTTTTAACCATGGCTTGAAGGTGTTTCTCTTATGTCAAAAAAAACGAAAAATGGAATATGACTCTGGAACTCAGTCTCCCGGAAAATGTTCACACCATGCCACTATAGACGACTTCGGCTTGTTTAAATAAGGAAAGCTCTGTGACACCTCGGCAATAAAAAGGATCCTCCAACAATACTTCTCTGACTCAATGTTGTTAAGACAATTCATCGGCACTGGTGTAAAATTAATTCTAGTAGGACGTAATACTTACTCTCTTGGTTCTGGCTCATTACCCAGATACACAAAATCTGAAATCCTCCACTTAAAAAACATAACCAATTGGTTTGTAGCTATGATAATTCCATGAAGCCTTCTGTAATTTGGGGCAATCAAGAAATTTTAATGGAGCTTAACTGTAGTAAAGGATTTTTTGGGAAGCTTGGGTATCATTTTCAAGTTTTGAGAATTGCTTTATAACATACAAATTTAGAGAGCATAAGAATTTGACAATTGTTTGATTTCTGGGGCTCTATGTGATAAAGCCCAACACCTAGAGTATATTAACCAGAAGAATGGTTGGAAAAAGAATAGAGCATGGCTTCCAGAAGTAAGAACCCCAACCCCCAACATGGTTAATTGCACTGGGAAGATAGTAAATTATAACTATTATAAGATGGTCAGCTGCAAATACTTTACTTTAAAAACTTGATATTTTTCACAATGCGGCTTCGCTCTGCAACAGGTGCTTACAGAACATCTCCCATTGACAGTCCTCTATGTGGATTCGTCATACCTCCCCTTTCCATCGCAGAGAGGAGTTGGTTGGAGGTTTTAGCTAGGTCCCTTGCGGTGAGACACAATCCTAACTAAATATTTTGTGCGCCTTTAGATCGCTTAACAGATCCAGTGCCCAGCCTTTGGAAGTACAGCTAAAATGATGCTAAGAGTAGGCTTGTTAACAGCACAGATACAGAGGTGGGAATATCCCAATCTCCCTTGGTGTATCCACCTGTTAAGTATGTTACTTACGGCAGGAGGGAAATACATTAACCTAATAGTGTATGAAAAGTGAGTTTTAAATCATGCCTGGTCCCATCATGGGAAACATGTTTTTACAGATGGCTCCCAATCGGCTGCAGGAGTTTGAAGTGCAGCTTGTGGTGGGATACTGTTTTAGGAAACGCCCATCCTCTTGTTCAATATTTACTGCTGAGCTGTACGCATTAATTCTCGCAGTCCAACATTTTTTTAAAATGGCCACCAAATAGTTTTTATACATTTTTACGATTCCAATATTGTTTTACTCTCATTAAACAAATTAATTGCAGGCCATTCATCTGTCCCAGAGTCAGGACTGGTTATTTAACTTCTGCATGTAGAGGTATCAGTGTTCACTTCTGTTGGGTCCCTGCCCATGTGGGGTGGTGGAATGAACAAGTGATAGGCAGCAAAGGAAGCTCAGGGCTAAGTAATCCATCCCCCTTTAGTATTCCTACAAAGATCTTAAAGTGAGATTCATCTTTTAATGTAAAAATAAGTGGCAGCTCGTGGTCGAATACTGACCACCAATACAAATTGAAACACTTCCACGCCTTGGTGGATATATGGTCTCTTTGTAAATGCTACAAATAGGAGGGATAACAATTATTTTAACTTACTAGGCTGCGTATTGGGCATACACCTGCAACGCACAATTATTTAATGAGAGTGGGGAAGGAGAACGCCCCTCACTGTAATACCTGTCAGTGACAATGATGTTAACATTTTTAGTTTGATTGTCCTGTTTTTAATCTCAGAGGAGGACCATTTACTCCGGCACCTTTGAGAGATATACTGTTGGAAAACTGTAATACCTGAACTGAGAAAATTTAATATCACAGTATTGGGTTATATTACGAGCTATAATTGATTTTTTAATTTATTTATTTATTTAACCCTTTTAATCCTTATTTATTTTCACAATCTAGATTTATTGTATGAAGTGTTGCGAGTGATATTAAAGGTTAAAATGTACTATGGTGTAGTAAACGATATATGATTGACTGAATTTTGTTATCTACGCGCTGATGGCTTTGATGCCCCAGTGCTTGCTTATGCCTAAATCCTATATTCAATTCAATTCAAGGACGCACCACATGATGAGAACAGATGTAAAATCCCTTGTTAGTGGACACTGTAGCTTATTTAAAAACAAAATTGTACTAAATGGCAAATATATGAACGAAGAACCTGAAAGTAATAAATTAAAACATCAAACCTCACATTATGAAATGGAGCTCCATAATCAGAGAGAAAGACAACGCAAGTATCCTGAACGATTACTATAGGCCCCAATCGTCTGACACTGGGCACTTAAGAGCAGCCAGTGACCCTGCTCCAGGTGCTCAGAGTGCAGGAATTGATACTGTCAGACATATATCGTGTCATGTCCAAAGATGACCACAGAGACTGTCACTTTCGGAAGAAAGCCATTAAAGATATTTTGTCAGAATTCTTTAAATTTAGTCGTTTCCGATTATGACGTTTCTAGAACACTGATTTAATTGATTAAATATAAAAATAAGTATATATGACAAAAACCTCAGAGCAATTTGATTTTAGATCAATTTTTAATTTCTTGACTATTGGTTAATTTTATAAAATTTTTAGTATTTATGAAATGTGAGTAAATGTTTAAAATTTAATGCCTGTTTGTATTCTAGTATGAAAGCATATGCCTCTGCTTTTTTTTACCTAATTATTTATTAAGTATTATACCTATTGCAATGACCTATTTGGTCCCAGTTTTTTCTGGCCTTGGCTAGACCTGGCATTTTATCATCAATCTTCGGCCAGCCCTATGATAGCTGAAAAATCAGCTCAGTGGTCTGGTTTTAAACTATCTTATAATAATAATAATAATACACCCTACAGGCATGTGCAGTAGACTCTATCGAAAAAAACTTACTTTATGCTCGCTATATATTGGAACCATCTTTAGACTTTGCCTCTTAGGATTCTATGCTGGGAATCCAAGAAGTCTTAGCCTTTCTGACCTCCAGACCTGAATCAATCACTTCCGGCCCCTTTTATTTTGATGGTGATTTTAATTGCAATGCATACTTTATGGGGTTGATATGTATGCGAATAGATGGGGTATCTGTTGAGTTAATCCGCAACATGATGTATACTAATGATGATGGTTCTCCAACTAGGTATGAGTATTCCACAACTCTACATCAGCCATTGATTTGTCAATCTTGTCTCATCCATTCGATTGGACTACCTTTGGTCGTAAATGAACACCTACATGGAGTGACCATTGGCCAATATGTTAAAATATTCCATATCTTCCTTCTCAGTGTCCACCAAATGGCAATAGACGGGCAGACTGGGCAGCTTATGAAAAGTGTTCACACCACTTGATAAAAGTATGATTAATTTAATCTCAGTGCATGCCTATCAACATCTTGAAATATTATTGCTGATAATGCTAGCAGTTATCTCCTAAAACATGCGGTTTACCCTCCTCGCCCTGTAGTTCCTTGGTGGAGTAAGAATGTGCCAACGCACGAAAGTGACCCAGAATCTTGCTTCAAAGATACTTGAGACAAACTAGTAGCAGATAGAATAGCGTCCTCAGAGCCTGTGCCAAACAAAAAGAAACTTTTAAAAAGCAAAGAGAGCATCTTGAAGAAATATATTCTAATATTAATACCAAACTCCTTCCAAAGGATATGGGACAGATTAGAAAACTTCAAGGCCAAATTCGTCACCCTACGCTCTCTACCAATATTAAGGAAAATAATGATTATCATCTGACCCCCAAGATGTAGCAGAGGTTTCTTGCAAAAGCACTTTGCCCATGGTTCAATGCTGACCACTAATTCGCCCAGCATTTCAACAAATTAGAAGCAGCAACATCTGTTGTTCCTCCTGCGTCTTCAATACTGAAGCTTTTAACCTGCCTTTTAGTATGGATGAATGCAATGCTATCTCTAGCTCTTCTTTTAACTGCCCCAGGTGAGATGGCATCCGGTATGAAATGATATCACATCTTCCAGTGGTACCAAGAATTTTTATTGAAACCTTTTAATGGACTATGGGCTTCCATCACATCTCCTGATTCTGGCATACATCAATTGTTAATTCCAGGCCACAAGTCTGGTAAAGACCCAGAACTCATCTAGTTATAGCCCATATCTTGACCAGTTGCATATGCAAATTATTGAGAAAATGATCAACAACAGACCTTGTGTGGTATCTAGAATCAAAAATCTTTTATCTACCGGCATTTTGTTTTAGATAACCGAAGTCCTCTAGGAACCCTTTGCTGTGTTTATCAGGGAAATTTCAATGCCTTCTGCTAACCAAAACCAGGTGGTGGGGTCTTTTTTGACTCGAAAAAGCTAATGACACACCTGGAGGGTTGTATTTTAACAATTGGCCTGTGGTGTATAGAGGACATATGTTTCTCTTTTGAAGGAAAAAAAAAAAAAAATTTTTTTGTTTTTTTTGTTTTATCAAAACCGCTCAATTAAAAGTGAGAGTAGGGTCAGAACTATTTCATCCTACAGCAAGAAGAAGGTGTCCCCCCAGGCGCGTATTGAGTGTGGACCTTTTTGCTGTTTGCTATTAATTGCTATGACAGTCACTCCTCCTGGCATACAGGATCCTATTTGTCGATGACTTTTGCATTTACTGTAGGGGATCATCTCACTACAACATGCCAAATCTCAATTGCAATAAATGCTGCACTCCGCATGGGCAAATCTCGTGGTTCATGTTTCCACCTCAGAAGACCAAAGCCATTCGCTTTTACTCGTACTCGTAAAGGGAAGAGATCCCCACCCTTTTCTTAATTATTGTATTTTGCCTTATGAGGATAATATCAAGTTTTCTTGGAGTCCTTTTCGCAAGAAAATACATTTGGTCCCCATATAAATGACCGATTTGATCAGGTTTAAAGCCTGAACATTCTGAAGTTGTATCGCATTTTGATTGGGGTGCTGATAAACAACTTTGCTAGAATTTATACATCTTTGGTGTCTGAGCAGTTACCTAATGCATGCCAAATATACTGGGTCAGCTGTCACAGACTTTATACTTGAAAAAACTTATATTGTTCACAATGCTGTGGCTTCGCATCTGCAACGGTGCTACAGAACATCTCCCATTGACCAGTTCTCGATGTGGATTCTGCATACCTCCCCCCTTCCATCGCCGAGAGGAGTTGATTTTGAGGTATTTAGCTAGAGTCCCTTGCGGTGAGAAACATCCTAACTATAATATGTTAGGGCGCCCTTTAATCGGGCCTCCTAACAGATCCATAGTGCCCAGCCTTTGGAAGTACAGCTTAAAAATTGATGCTAGAGAAGTAGGCTTGTTAACAGCCCAGATAGCAGAGGTTGGATATCCCAAGTCTCCCCACTTGGTGTATCCACCTGTTTAAGTATTTTTACGGCAGGAGGTAAAATACATTACCTAGTAGGTAATGAAAAGTGAGTTTTAATCCTGCTGGTCACATCATGGAAACATGTTTTTCAGATGGCCCAATCGGCTGCATGAGTTGGACGTGCAGCTGTGGTGGGGGATACTGTTATTAGAAGACTCCATCCTCTTGTTCCATATTTACTGCTGAGCCTTACCATATCTCGCCGTCCAACATAATTTTTAAAATGGCCACCAAATAGTTTTTATACAATTTTACGGATTCCAATAGTGTTTTACTCTCATTAAACAATTATGCAGCCATCATCTAGTACAAGAGGGGTGCAGGACTGGTTAGATACGTTCTGCAATCTAGAAGAGTATCAGTGTTCACTTCTGTTGGGTCCCCTGCCCATGTTGGGGTGATGGAAATGAACAAGTGATAAGGCGCAAGGAAGCTTCAGGCTAGTAATCCATCCCCCTTTAGTATTCCTTAAGATCTTAAAGTGAGATTCACATCTTTACTGTAAAAATAAGTGGGCAGGCTCGATGGTCTGAACTGACCACCTCCAAATGTGAACCATCCACCCATTGGTGGATAAATGGGTCATCTTGTAATCACAAGTAGGAGGGATACCATTATTTTAACTAGCTGCGTATTGGCCATACACATGCCACGACAATTATTTATGAAGAGTGGGGAAGGGAGACAGGCCCCCACTGGTATACCTGTCAAGTGGACATGGATGTTAGCATATTTTTAGTTGATTGTCCTGTTTGTAATCTTCATATGAGGACCATTTACTCCGGACAACCTTTGAGAGATATACGGGGGAAACTGTATACCCTGAATTGAGAAAATTTAGACAAGTATTGGGTTATATTACGAGCTATAATTTGATTTTATTAAATTTATTTATTTATTTTAACCCTTTTATCCTTATTTCTTTCACATCTGATGTTATGTATAAAGTGTTCGATTGATATTAAAGGTTAAAATGGTACTAATGGTGTGGTATACAGATATTATGATTGAAATGCATTTGGTTATATAGCGCTGAAATGCCTTTGTGCCCCAGTGCTTGGATTAATGCCTAATCCTTATTCAATTCATTCAAGGAGGCAGTCCACATGATGAGAACGATGTAAAATCCCTGTTGTGACCTGTAGCTTATTTACAAACAAGAATTGTAATAAATGGCAAAATATATGGACGAAGAACCTTAAAAGTAATAAATTAAAACATAAAACCTGACATTATGAATGGAGCTCCATATTCAGAGAGAAAGACACACGCAAGTAATCCTGACACGTTTTAACGTATAGGCCACCTCAGCTGACAACATGGGCACTTATGAGCACCCACGTGACCCCTGCCAGAGTGTCTCAGAGTGCAAGGAATTGATAACTGTCAGACATATATTGTGTCATTGTCCAGTATTACCAGCAGAGACTGTCCACGTTTGAAGTAAATCATTAAAATATTTTGTCAGAATCTTTCACATTTTCAGTCCGTTCCGATTATGACGTTTTTCTAAGAAACACTGATGTAAAATTGTAAAATATAAAATAAATATATATCAAAAACCTCAGAGCAATTAATGAATTTTAGATCAAATTTTTAAGTTTCTTTGACTAGTTGTTTTTATTTTAATAACATTGTTTAAGTATTTATGGAATGTGAGTATGTATTTAGATGCCTGTTTTGGTATCTAGTATGAAAAGCCTATGCCTCTGTGGCATTTTTTTTACCTAATTTTAATTATATTACGTATTATAGCTATATGAACCTATTTTGGTCCCAGTTCCTGGCCTTTGGCCTAGACCTGGCTTTTATCAAACCAATCGGGCCGCCCTAGAGAGCTAAAAATCAGCTCAGTAGTGTCCTGGTTCACTATTCTTATAATATAATAACTAGTGAGTTAAATTTATATTTACGTCGTTTTTTTTCTTTGGTTGTTTTTGAAAGGAGTTTGGGGATTAACTCTTTTCAACTTAAGCTTACCCTCGTGTTAGGATCCGGTTTATCTGGATCGGTTTTGTGCTCCTTAAGTTGCAACTAGGCAATAGGCATAATATTGTCATGTGAGGCCTCTGTCTAGTAAGATGGAATAAGAACCCCATCGACAGCCACAAAGAACTCCTAGCCATAGTCACATCCTCGCTGAGGCCTCTTGCGCGAGCAGATTCCTAAGGCATTAGCCCTGGCATATTACCGCTGAACAAGTAGGAACCAAGGTTTATTTAATTTAGTTACCTACAGACGTATGTTTTTTTACCTGTCTATTCATAAATAGTTGTCTCTTACCCCCACCAGGGTGTCATCAGCTAAGTAATTATCTGCGGTAAGTGCTGTAAAATGATATTGTTTAGAATCAATAGTTTTTGTACATAATTTACCCGCAGATATATACATGATGGCCCCACCCATCCCTCTCCCTCAGAGACAGGTGGAGAGAAAATCTGGTTCTGAACGGGAATGGTTTCTGATTCCTGCCAACCCAGCGGCAGTGGGTAGAATCACCGCAAACCTAGCCTGCAGCGTGTGCCGCCGAAATTCGAATTTCTGTCGTACAGTCAGGGACATAAGCTAGTTATATATCTGCCGGGTAAGTATGTCCAACTTTTAATTATATTCTCAATTCATTTCATATATAATTGTATTCAATCGTGCGGTGCGCAAAACGTTTTTAAAGGTAACAAGTTACTTTTTTTTCATTTGTAATGTACAACTAAATTGCGATCATTTTGATATTAACACATTGTAAAACGAGTAAGCACACAGGAAAAATATGATCACAAATTTATGCATGATTCGTAAAACGCATTCGACGTAAACAATATTTTTTGTCAAAAATTCCACCCATAAATCTAATATTGTCCTAGAGACTTCCAATTCCTTTCAAAAATGAAGAAATGATTGAATATTACTATACTGTAAGATATTCTTACATTGGCAGTTTCACCAGATCTGATGAGTTAGTTGACCGAATGTCGAATTTTTTTATATATATATATTTAATATGCAATTATTTTCGGATATAAGAAGCTACAACCTTCAATATTTTTTTGTTTTATTCTACATGAAATTTGCGCACATTTTTTCATATATAAAACTCTATGAAATGCGCTAATATGAACGGGCAAATATTCCGAGAATGGGACGACGCTTTTGGAGATTTGTGGCGGATATCCGTGCGTGGAGGGAGGAAAGATTTTTTTAAAAAATTACCCATAAATCTAAAATATTTTTGCTAGGAGACTTCGAATTTGTTTTCAAGATGAAGATAAATGACTGATATTACTATACTGTAAGAGTTTTAAGCTTACAATTTGCGTTGTTCGACCATTTCGTTTAGAGTCAAATTTGACCGAGACGTGGTTTTTTTTTATACGTGATTTATATGCAATATTTCAAAATGAGAAAAGCTACAACCTTCAATTATTTTTTGTTGTTTCTACATGGAAATTGCGCACATTTTCAATATATAACCTTATGTACAGCTAATTTAAAATGGTGGCAAACATTACTCACAAATCGCACATATGATTTTTTTTCGGAAGAGTACCGCTTGAATGTAAAGAAATGTTATTTGTTTCGATCCGTAATACAAACCTCGTTTCTTCAACATAGGAAGTAGCCAGCGGCAGCTGGAACGGTCGTAAGCTCCTGAACAAGGGGAGAACAGTAGTTACTGCTGTCCCGACCGCGCTGGGAGGTAAACATCGCTTTTGCTTTCGCTGCTGGGTGTGAAGGACGTGGTTCGTCATCACTCTCTGCCCGCTTCATCGTCGTATGCTTTATTTATATTGTGTTTTCTACTAATGGTTTGTTTTGAGTTTGAAATGAACTGTAAGTACGTGTTTTCATTTCATTACTTAATTATGAAGCACAAATGGAGCTATCGCCGTAGATGCGGCGAAGATGCGGCGATTTCCGCTCTTTTTCATGAATTGATACCCTTGAATTGTTTCTCGGTGCCAAGGGCGGCGAGCTCTAGCGCAGAGTCATTTATTTGGGTGAAAGTGTGTAATTGAAAAATGTAAGTACTCTTTTCATTATATTTTGCCCTGTGCGTTCGTTGCCGAGAGCCGTGATTGCGCTCGGCACGAGCCTCTTATTTTGTATGAATAGAATGCAATGAAAAGACTCGCAATTGGCAGTATTCTTTTCATTTTCATTTATTTAATTTGCAATCAATTTTAATTTTGGATCATTTCCGCTCTTACCCGGGAATTGATCCTTCTTTATTTTCTGTGAAAGTGAATCGCAAGTGCGTATTCTGTTTAGATTTCATATTACTTTCCTGCTGTGCGTGGGTCGGGAAGCAAAGGTCTGCAGGAATCCGTCGAAAGCTCTCCCGCGACTCCCTTGGTATCCTATTCTTCGTCTTCTTTCCTCCCCCCCTCAGCTCCTCGTGTATTGTATTTGGGGTCTTCCTTCGTTCGGGGTGGAGCATGTCTCCCCCCGTGCATAGGGACCCCTCTTACTTAATCTCTGTCTGTGCTACCACAGTGCTACATCCGTGAGACGACCTGGACACGTATGGACCCTGCGGCGCAGGGCGTGCGCGTGAGCATCCATGGGCTGCTGCAGCTCTAGCGGGTCCCCCTGGGGCTGTCCCTCCACTACTACCCTCCACGGCACGCTTATGCTGCCTCCCCCCCTCCTGGTCTACACTCCCATGCTGTGTCCCCCTAGAATGCTGACCCTTGGCGTGGGTAGGGGGCTTAGGGACCAGCAAGCTGGGCTCTGATGCCTGGTGGGGTTGTTTCTCATTGTCCTTGGGCCCAAGGCTGTTGGATCCACCTAAATTAGTCAGAACTTTCCTTCTTTCGGCAATTTTCATGTTTACTACTCCTTCTCCTTCATGTACTATTTTTTATTAGCATTTCGGATTAATTATTTGGAATTTTCCTCCACTTTTTTGTTACATTTTACTGCTTAGGTGAGTTCTGAGAGGGATCCGTGTTTTGGAGGGTTTGCATTCGAAGCTAATTGTGGGAGTTGTGTGGTTTGAGTCGCCACCTGATATGGGTTTGGACTCCAAGAGTAGTGAATGCCCCTCCATTGCTACTTGAAGGGCGGACCATCTCCAAACATCAGCCCATCGGAAATCCAGGGGGGGCTGGTGTTTGGGATGGACTCCTGCTTTTGTCCGGAAGCCCCAATACGTTTGTAGTGGGGAGTCGGCCCCCCTTAGTGGGGCAGAACTCCCAGCAGTCGCTAGGCTTCTACCTGGGCCACTGCAAGCTATTTGGTGCTATCCCGTAATGGTAGGGTTGGTGTGGACCATTGGAGTCGCTCTCACTTGTGCCATTGGTGAGAATTTGAATACCTGGATGACCCAACCGCTACCTTCTGATAACCAAGCAGTCTACAAATATATTTGAATCTATGGATATCGACCATGTTTGCCCTCCCCTGGATCTGAGACTTACGGTCGGCACTGGCCGACACTTCAGGCATGACACGGATATGAAGCTCGGCTACACAAAGACACATGCACCGAGACACCAGGGTGCTACTTAAACTGTGGATGTGATATGAACATAGAGTGCTTTCTTTGCACTAATGCAAGCCTTTCTTAGACTCGATTGCTTGCTAGTGTCGCAAAGCAGTTTGGTGAAGGTGGAGCGGTTAAGATGCTTCTAGAAAACGACAAGCAGTCCCTTTTTTCCTGCATACATTGATTTTCCTCTCCCAGAGCTAGTGAGCACAAACGAATTTAATGCCACATTCTAAATGACTCTGTTTTAAGCACCAAGGTGTTTTTTCGGTGAGGACTTTGAATGATGAGCCATTCGATTTTGTTCCTAAGATAAGAATGTGGACACAACATATACAAGGGACGCTATCTCCCCTATATTGCAATGTTCCAGTTTATAAAGAGGGAGTAAAATTTCATTAAAGCTGCAGAATGTATTGGAACCAAGTGGGTTCTATTCCCTATTGGTAATCTGAAACGATCTGGAAAGAACTTACTCATAAAGCAGGCATGAGCCGCAAGCGATTTTAAATTATCAAGTTTTTAAACCCCCGAATGAAATATTGAGGCTATACATCGCACAGATTCTTTAACACGCTGAAAGGGGATAGTTTAATTCAAGAGACTTGCTGTTTTTTTAATGGAGGAGGACGAGATTCTCCTAAGTCCCTCCTTGTGTACTCATGTAAAAAATTGGGATGGGATGCAGCTATGCTTTTAACTTTCTCCTCCAATTACTTGCCCTGATACCATCATGTTGGCCATGAGAGGATGCAGTCAAAAAATATAAAGAACCCTAACAATGTCGCAAATGTTTTCGAATATTGCCACATTCAAGACTCATTTGGAAACAATAAAGATGTTCTGTGTGCTACTGCTGACATGACAATTTGGACAATTAGTGCGAAGCGCCCCGTATTGTTTCCATGCGGGTGCTCATTCTCCAACAAGTGGACTTGCCATCAGATCAGTTTGGAGCAAGATGTGTTGGGCAGTGGTGATAATGACATCTCAGCATCAGTGCACGGCAAAGCGTGTGGTACTGGGGGCTAACACTAGTGCCAACTCTACATATGCTTTCAGTATAAAGTTTTATGAAGAGTTTCTAGCAAGGAGAGGCCACCAGTAATTGGATCAAATAGTAAGCCAGCAGAAACCTGTTTCCCCTAGCAATGGAAAAAATCAAAACTTGAGTCAGCACAACGTTATGAGCCCAATACTAAAAATTTGTTTCTTCCAAAAGCATGGACAATATTATCCTCTCACGTTTTGAATACAAATGTACGGTTGCAATTCATCAGCCCCTAGCAAAGTTTGCAAACATCCCACAAATACTATCATCACCAAGAAGCAACAAGTATTGGTCAAACTAGAGAGATCTAGCTCGATCCATCATTAATCCCAGTTACTAAGAACATGATAAAACTAAAGCTGCGCCCACCAGGAAGCGTATAAGAAACACATCCCCGAATAATGAAAGTTTTATCATAAAAACTTCAATGGGTACAGTGTTCTGGGAAGAGATCTCTCCGCAAGGAAGATGGTTCCGAAAGCAGATCCAGTTCTAAGACATGCGAGTTCTCATCAGTCTTGCCGCCCCAAGACTAATAGCAGTAGTGATGCACCTAATCATAGTAAAAATCCTGAGCATCAGCCTCGAATTCAGAAAGCTGTTTGTCAGCCAAGAACCCTAATCTCTGATAAAGATGAAAGGGATCAAGAAAGCAATCTCTTATAAGGAGAATTTTCCTCTCCAACCTAGGATCAGTACTTCCCCTCCAAAGAGTGGGAAGTAGTACATTACCACCTTACATTCACGTTCGATGTCCTCCAGTGGAACTGTAAGGGTCTCAGAGCCCGGACAGAAGACTTTAAAGTTTTAATGCATGAGTTCAATCCAGGGATTGTATGCCTGCAGGAGACTATGTTAGGTAACTCTCCTTATAATCCTGGACTTGATTATGCTATTTTTAACTCTTTTCCCCCAATTGGTGATCGTGCCCATGGAGGTGCTGCAATTATTGTTAATAAATCTCTGCAGCACTCCACAATACAATTAAATACAACTCTACAAGCTGTTGCTGTCTCAGTCATATTGACAAAAGGATAACGGTTTGTTCATTATACCTCCCACCAGATCTTTCTTTTAACATTGGGAGATATTCAGTCCTTGATTAACCAACTTCCCACTCCTTTTCTCTTATTAGGAGATTTTAATGCCCACAACCCCTTTTGTTTGGGGAAGTCGGTGTTTAGACAGCAAAGGGAAAAATAATCGAGGACCTTATTGACACGAAATGATGTCGCCCTATATAATAATGGGTCAATGACCTTCCACAGCATTCATAATAATCATCTCTCTGCACTGACCTTAGTATTTCCTCAACAAATATCCACCTTGACTTTAACTGGTTTGTTAATGAGATTTGAATGGAAGTGATCATTACCCGATCCATCTGAAACATGTTGTGAATGCTCCATCTGAAACATTACCTAAGTGAAGTAGAAGATGATGACTGGGACAAGTTCAGTAAAGGAGTCAATCTAGATAGGAAGTTTGAGTCATTCATTCTCACCTGGATGCCTATGACTACTTCATTGAATCCACTCTGAAGAGTGCTGAGGGCTCGATTCCCAAGACACAAAAGGTAAACCTCGTAGACCTGCAGTTCCCTGGTGGAATAAGACATGTGGTATTCTGAGGAAAGTCACTAGGAAGTGCTACCGACTATACAAAACTAGTGGCTCCCCTCAGTCTAAATTAATCTATAATCGTGCGTTAGCCAAGCACGCGCGCTTTTACAAGAAAGCCAAAAGAGAAAGTTGGCTTTACTATATCAATGGAATAAATTCCAAAAA
>NC_087201.1:36238741-36241001 GCF_015104395.2 Macrobrachium nipponense | reverse complement strand
CATTCTTTAAGAAGAAAAGGGAACACCTAATAACATATAGGAGTGGGGGAAGATTCTCCCAGATAGACTATTTCTTGTATAAAAGGATAAATCTGGTGGAGGTCAAGAACTGCAAAGTTATTCCAGGCGACCATGTAGCCCCCCAACACAGACTGCTATGTATGGACTTGAAGTTGAAAAGGGAAAGAAAAACCAAAGCTAAAGGGATAAGGAAAATTAAATGGTACGAAGTAGAGAAGGAAAGGGATAAGAAGAGAGAGTTTAAGAGGAGGGTTTTGGAGGATATTGATATAGGGATTGAAGATGTTCAAGAATGGTGGGCACGAAATGCAGCAGTAATAAGAAGGCATGGAAAGGAGCTGCTAGGAGAGACATCTGGTATCATATGGGAAGAAAAGGAGAGTTGGTGGTGGGATGAAGACATTGAGAAAGTAGTAAAAGATAAGAAGGAGGCAAAGAAAAGATGGGAAGAGTCACAGTCAGTGGAAGACAGAAATAGGTACAGAGAGAAAAACAAGGTGGTGAAAAAGTCGTATGATGATGTGTATAATGAGCTGGGGACAAAGGAAGGATTAAAGAAGATGATCAAGCTATCAAAGGCTAGAAATAAGAGCACCAAAGATATAACACATATCAAACAAATAAAGGATCAAGATGGTGTAGTACTTAGAAAGGAGGAAGACATTGTGAAGAGATGGAAAGAATATTTCGAACAGTTGTTAAATGAAGAAAATAATAGACTAATAAGAAGAGGATGGGCAAGTGAACATTGGCATGGTAATGAGGTTTTCTAGGCAAGAGGTACTAAATGCACTGAAGAAGATGAAGAATGGGAAGGCAACCGGACCAGATATGATCCCGGTGGAGGCATGGAAAGCATTAGGAGATGAAGGAGTGGATATACTGTACGATCTTATGATAAAGATCCTTGAACAGAAAAAGATACCAAATGAGTGGCGTGGGAGTATATTGATCCCAATTTTTAAAGGGAAAGGCGATGTCCAAGAGTGTGGTAATTATAGGGGCATTTAAATTGATGTCCCACACTTTGAAGATACTGGAAAGGATGATAGATGCTAGACTGAGAGAAGAAGTACAAATAGGTAAAGAGCAGATGGGATTTATGAAGGGAAGGGGAACAACAGATGGTATATTTTGTCTGAGGCAAATAATGGAGAAATTCGTGGAAAGACAAAGGGACCTACATATGGTATTCATTGACCTTGAAAAGGCTTATGACCGAGTCCCGAGACAAGAGGTATGGAGGAGCCTGAGGGAGAAGATGGTGCCAGAGAAGTATGTGCGATTGATACAAGAGATGTACTGGAATGTATTTACCAGAGTGAGGAGCAGTGTTGGGGAGACAGAAGGTTTTGAGGGTGAGAGTAGGATTACACCAGGGGTCGGCTCTGAGCCCATTTATATTTAACATAGTGATGGATGTTATAATAGAGGAAGTAAGGGAGACAGTACCATGGAACATATTGTATGCAGATGATATTGTTCTGTGTGCAGAGAGCAGGGAAGATCTGGAAGTTAAATTGGAAAGATGGAGACAAGTACTGGAGGCCAGAGGAATGAGAATAAGTAGATCTAAGACAGAATATATGTGTACCACCACTGAGGGGGATGATAGAGAAAGTATTCGGCTTGGTGGAGAGCAAATAAGGAGAGTTGATAAGTTTAAGTATTTGGGATCTTTTGTTAACGCTGGAGGAAGTATGAAAGAAGAAGTAAAACATCGGGTACAGGCAGGCTGGAACAACTGGAGAGCGGCCTCGGGAGTTCTCTGTGATAAAAGAGTGCCGCTTAGGTTAAAAGGAAAATTTCACAAGACAGTGGTAAGAACAGCAATGCTGTATGGTACGGAAACAGCAAGCATGAGAAAAGCAGAGCAGAAGAAGATGGATGTGGCAGAAATGAGAATGCTTAGGTGGATGTCTGGGGTGACAAGAGAGGATAGGATCAGAAATGACTACATAAGGGGGTCTACTAAGGTGGTGGAAGTATCAAAGAAAGTGCAGGAGGGGAGGCTGAGATGGTATGGACACCTGTTGAGGAGAGATGAGGACCACGCTGGGAGACATACTATGGGGGTGGAGGTGCAAGGAAGAAGAAAAAGAGGGAGACCAAGAAAGAGATGGAAGGACTGTGTGAGAGGAGACTTACATGAGAAGGGAATTGATGAGGCAGAAGCGCAAGATAGAAATAGATGGAAACGGCTCATCCGAAACGGCGACCCCATATAAAAATGGGAACA
>NC_087201.1:36216241-36226241 GCF_015104395.2 Macrobrachium nipponense | reverse complement strand
AAAAAAAATAAAGATAAAAATAAATTAATAAATAATAATAAATAAATAAATAAATAAAAATATATAAATGATTAAAAATAAATAAACAAATAAAAATAAATAAATAAATAAAAATAAAATCTTGACACAAAAGATGAAAATAAACTCAAAAATTGTGTACCAAAATTGAAACTTTTTTAAAAATATATGTGGTTTTATAAAAGATTTTTGAAACAGAAATCACACATGTAAAGGAGGACTAAAACTTTTAAATATTTCATTTAAATTTCTATATATTTTATCAATATTTTTCAGTTTAATTTTGTTTTTAGCACTTATGATTTTTTAAACAAAAAGACAAAAACCTAAATATATTGTGCAAAAACTGCAATATTTATTAAAACTTTTTATGCTATATTTCTTGTCCCATTTTTAGGCGATTTTTATAATTATATATGAAATAAAATCAGTCATAAAAATGAGTGTACAATCCAAAAATTAAATAATTATTTTAACAGGTCTATTTGAAATTCATTCCTCTTTTTGATGGATGATTTTTACTTCAAAAATAATTTGGAAAATTGGCTAAAATTAGGAGAATTAAAAAGAGTTTGTAAAAGGTTTAATTTGAATCTAATATTTTTAATATTTTGCCTGATTTTTTGCGACTGATTTTTATTTCGAAAATTATTTCAAAAAACACCTGAAATTCGGGCAATAAATGTAACAAAATCATTTTAAAAATATATAAATTTTTGCATATATTTTCGAGTTTTTCTACCTACTTCATTTTGGCGGATTTTTTTTATAAAAAAATAAATATAAGAATAGCCTGAGAAAGATAGGTGGGCGAAGAAAACAATTTTTTTATCTTTCAATTTAAATACAATATTTTTCACTATGTCACAAAATAAGAGGGCAAAACTCCCAAAAAGGGAGCCAATAAGCCCAAAGATATTGCATTTAAAATTACATATTTTTAGAGCTATTCTCTCTTTCATTTTTAAACTATTTTTTAGAGAATTTTTATAATGATTAATTGAAACAGAAAACAGCCACCAAAGTAGGTGGTAAAATTTAAATATATTTTATTACTTTCCATGTTACATTAATCAATCTACTAAAAATTTAGGCGATTTTCTAATAGATTTTTGAAATAAAAATTAGTCACCAAAGAGGGTAAAACTCCCAAACAAAAATGTGTCAAAAAAATGAAAAACAAACTTTAAGATTTTGTACTAAAATTGAAATATTGCTTTCAACTCTTTAAGTTACATTTACTTTCATATATTTATGCGACTTTTAAAAGCCTTTTAAGACATAAAGAAATCACTCATCAGATAGAGGTCACAATCTAAAAAAAAATATTGTATTTAATTTGGAATATTTTTAAATGTTTTTATTTCACTAATTTTTTATTTATTTTTCTAATTAATTTTTATCAACAGCCTTAACAAAGGGGGAAAAACTCAAAAATTGATATATGTTTTAAATTTTTATGTGCTATTCATTGCCCTATTTTAGGCCAATTTTTAAATAATTTCTGAAATAAAAATTAGTCCTGAAAAACGGCAGATTTATTAAAAATATTGTATTCAAATTAAATTCTTTTTAAAC
The DNA here is from genome assembly GCF_015104395.2 of Macrobrachium nipponense. Taxonomy (NCBI): domain Eukaryota; kingdom Metazoa; phylum Arthropoda; class Malacostraca; order Decapoda; family Palaemonidae; genus Macrobrachium; species Macrobrachium nipponense. Next base: position 36,224,645 of record NC_087201.1, on the reverse strand, counting down.
TGCTTTTAAATTATTTGAAAATCGCATAAATTTTGACAATTAATGTACCATAAAAATGTTAAAGAAATATATTTTAATTAAAATAAACTATTTATGGTAAAATATTGTATCTAAATTGAGATGTTTAAGGCTTTTTTAGGTATCTTTTTTGTCTTTTTATAATTTTAATACACTATGTGTGGTAAAATATTATATCTAAATTGAAATAATTTTAAAAGCTTTTTAGGTCTCTTATTTTGTCCTTTCTTTATTCAAATACACTATTTATGGTAAAATTTAAATATTTTTTAAGCTTTCTTAGGTTTTTTTAAAGCAATTTTTGTAATAGTTTTTTTAAACAAAAATCTGCCAACAAAAAGAGGAAAAACTCAAAATTGCTATGCAAAAATTGAAATTATTTTAAAACTTTCATTGTCCCCTTCTTAGGCGTGTTTTTACATGGCAAAACTCCCAAAATATTGTATGCAAAGTATTATTTTTAAACTCTGTCTATTTTAGATTCATTGTGTTATTTTTAGATGATATTTTAAATGATTTAAAAAAACACGTCATAAAAAAAAATAAAAAAAAAAACCTTCAAAAATTTTATGTTATATTAATTTCCAAAATAAAAATCAGTTATCAAAAAGTGAGGGAAAATCCTTTAAATATTGTATTCAAATCAAATTACTTTTTGCATTGTAGCCGTTTTTTAAAAAATATAAAAAACTAAAATAGTTTCGAAAATTTGGTAGTAAAATTGTAATTTTTTTGAACGTTTTGTTACATTCATGATCCTTTTTAAAGAAATTTTTGAAATTATTTTTAAACAAAAATGATCTATAAAAAAGAAGGGCAAGAAACCAATTTAAACTGAATTTTTTAAGCCTTTTTCTGTTTATATTTTTACTTTTTTAAGAGGATTTTTATAATGACTGAAACAGAAAACCGTTAAGATGAAGAGAAATATTTTGCAAAAAATTATATATTTAAAACCATTTTATGATAAATTTATTGCCTTATTTTTAGCCGAATTTTTAAATGATTCGTGTGGGTTAAGTCTGGTTCTTAATGGCTTTCTCCCTCCCGTATTTGAATGTTGTCTGAATTTACTTTGCCCTTGTGACAAGTATAATTTCACTTACAGGCTGATTAACAGAACCTGGTTACAAGTACCCTGCAGTACGAGAGTTTCACATCGCATGCCCTAACAGATCGTCTACAACTTCAAAAAATCGTTCGTCGCTGTGGACAACTGCAGTGAGGTAACAACTGCCTACAATGTGAAGGGAATAAGCACCATTATAAGTGAACAAGCTTATTTCGTAGACTTCTTGGACCGACACCCGTATCCCGTTGTTAATCTCGCAATCGACTACAAAGGGACATACTTCCGACAATTATGACCGAAGAGGATATTCAACTCTAAATTACTGGTGAAGGACTCGTGCTGGGGATGATTTTATTCATCGCGAACGTGGTTCATATATTGGCATATGGTGCAGAGGACAAGTATGGGCGCAAAAACATGATCGTTGGACCCTGCCCAGGCAATTCCCCTTGTTTTTAACCATTGGGAATTGGCCATTTCATTTGGCTATAGGTGGGTGTCTGGAACTGTGTAATGGATGAAAAGTTGTTCAAAACGCTAGAATGTGCAGTGGGTATCACCTCGGTCATGTATCCTATATAAAAAGTATCATGTATCCTATATATATAAATTATCATAAATAACAGAATCGAATATATGCTGTGCGTGTACGCACTAGGAATCTATTTAAAGTGCACCTAGATTAATCACTTAGATTAGTCATTGCAATTTTATGTTAAATCAGTTGTATTAAGTTGCACAAAATTTAAGTGATCATAATTATATGAATCCCCATATTACATAGTAATAAATAAAATCATGGTAAGCCTATAATCAATCTGTTACCTCTTATCTTACCAATAACTGCAGTTATATATGCGTTAGTATATGGATTAATGAACCAGTTATATAAAAGTTAGCATAAAAATCAATGAATTAGCATAAACATTAATAATTTTTATCACTTCATATATGAATTTTTATCAGTTAAAATATGATTTTTATCATGTTAATCTTTATTCTATGCAATTATCAGAGTACATTAGTATTTTCTTAAAGAGATGAAGTGAAAAACTATCAGTATATATCACATGATCACTATTATTTACAAATATCATCATATGCATATTATGTTTTATATTTTGTTACTTGAATCTGTATTTGTGTACACCATGAATTTTTTTTATAAGTATTTTCTATATATCTATATATATTCACATAGTGTCTGTATCACACTCCTATCAGTCAAATGCAAGTCAAGCTTGAGTAATATTCAGTGGTTGGTTTTGTAGCTGACCAAGCTTTTATGTAAGTGATTACATAATAAAAATATGGAATGTTATTCCATATATATAAAAAACTAAAACAAAAGAGGTCAACCAGATTGCTTGCAGTAATGTGATCAGACCAGATACGATAAAATATGCTAAGATGACGTATACAATAAAGTAGGCTAAGATGACATGCCGTCACCTGTGGTCCTTCATTTGTTTTGAAAACATTAGTCCGAGCTTCCTGCTTGAGACAACTACCGCAACCTATAATTCAAACAGCCTACGTGATTTATAACTATGTCATCTGTATGTATCTTCATATGTTTGAGCTACTGTCTGCTTCCTTTATGATTGTAACCGAGATGGTAGTGAGAGTGGAATTAGCCATCATCATTGACAGAAGCGATCAAGCCATCGTCATTAGAAGACCTGTACAATCCTATCTGATATTCATCATGTAATCTCAGAAGATTATGTATTTTTTATACTTCGTGTTTTCTACTAGAAACCTCACATCAGAAAGAAGATATCATCATGGGTTTAACACATCGTCGTCCAAACCAGAGAAGATACCGACTTCGTAAGTTATTAACAAACCCCAAGACACTCCAATGAGTATGGAAGTGCATAACCAACCGACTTAGCGTAAGATTATCGCAAGTCTAACATTACCTCATAGGGCGCCTTATTATACAAGGCAACAGCCCTTTCATATATAACTGCTCTTTATTACAATCCTTTCCAAGAATTGTAGCTAGGATAAAATTACCTACTCTGTCACGACCCCAAGACAGGAACCTATGTCTCAAATTCAAGAATCTGGGACATTCAATCAACAAATGTTTCACAGTCAAGGGCAGAGTGCAGTTCTCGCAAAACGGAGGATTTTCACGAGACATCAAGAACCAATGGGTGAGTCTTGTATGTCCAATCCTCAATCCGCACAACATCGTTTCTTGTCTCCTTGGCATATTCGGATATGACCAAGAAGACACTGATGGACGTGGACACAAACGCATTTTTGATTAGTTAAAATATCCTCCCCACTGGGACTGCCAACATTTTGTTTTTTAACTCTCTGATCAATATAGAGGATACAAATCCCAATATGGTAGTAGGCATCTTGTGGGTTCTGGGAGTTGACCAAAGACTTTGCAGTGGTCAGCTTTTCTAATTCCCACAACCCCACATGGGAAGGACCCAACAGAACTTGATTTCTTCTCCTCTTCTTTTTAGTAAAAGCAGCCATTCCAATATATCTAAAATCAGAGGGTTTAAAGGGTTGTTAAAAGATTCCAGTGACTGAAGAACACTTCTTGAGTCACAATATATAATTTAAAAATATTTCATTCCGAATTAAAACTTCTTTAAGGCCTTTAAAATTACCATATAATTCTGCTGTAAAAATCGATGCAACAGATGATAACCTGCCGCTTCTTTACTTTACATCAAGTGGAATTGGCGTTTACCAACAAAGCCGCACGCCATGCATTATCTGACATTGAGCCATCCGTAAAAACTGCAGTGGAATCATCATGTTGCGGAGAATGTTCTAAATATATTGACCACACGGCCTCATGCTGGACAATCTGTTTCTTAAATTAAAATTAAAATATTACAAAATTTTACCTCTGGAAAGTTCCAGGGGGGACTAACTGAATATTTTGCTGGTAAAGTCTCTATTCTTGGCCTATTTAATTCACGGACAATAAAATTTACTCTAAAGCAAATGGATGAGGTTGCTTTGGGGTGATTTTCATAAAACTGCCAAATTCCTTTCCTTTCTCATACAAATGCTGGTAAAAGACTTAGGTAGCCTCTGGAATCTATACCAGCTCCGAACCAGCAGACGCTTGTAATGAAGATCCAGTGGCACTCATCAGCATCTACAAAGCATGCTCTCGGTGGGAGATGATTTAAATGCTTCTGTACATAATCGATTATTTTCCATGATGAATTGAGTTGAGAATTTTAAGGCTATTTGGCTTCGCAGAAGTGTACACCTCACGCCCATAACTTAATTTTGAAAAGACCAAGGCTCTATATAATCACAACATCTGAGTTTGGTCTGCACCCCAAGAAGTGTGAGAGAGGACTTTCAGCAAATTCATTGCTTTCAAGCATTTTGCCTTAATATATTTCAGATGTGGAATCCAAGTCAGCTTGCTATCAAAAATTAAACCAAGAAACCTTGTTTCACCAACACATGAATTCTCTGCCTAATGAATGAATAAATCTGGATCACGGGTGGATTCCCCTTATCGACAAAAGTGCATAGTTTTATCGTTTTACTGGCAGAAAATCTAAAACCATTAACCTCAGCCCATTTTACTATATTATCAATGCAGAGCTGAAGGCGGCGTTCAGCCAATGCCATCCTTGATGCTGCAAAGGAAATTGACAGGTCATCAACAAATAGGGTATGTTATATCTGGGGGAATTATTTTAGAAACCCCATTGATTACCAAGGCAAACAAGGTTACACTTAAAACACTTCCTTGTGGTACTCCTTCTTCTTGATTGAACACATCTGACAATGTTGCTCCAACCTGAACCTGAAATATCCTATTTTTTAAAAAAGCCTTAATAAAGAGGGGCAAATTGCCTCTCAGGTTACATTCATAAAGGACCCTCAAAATGCCATATCTACATGTTGTATCATAAGCCTTCTCTAGATCAAAGAAAACAGTGATGTGATGTTGCTTGTTGGCAAAAGCTTCACATATTGAAGATTCCATTCGTACCAATACATCAGTTGTGGAGTGCATACTCCGAAAACCACACTGAGCAGGCGACAGATATTTACCTCTTTCCAAGTACCACATCAATCGTGTGTTCACCATTTTTTCCATGATCTTACACAAACAAGAAGTTAATGCGATAGGACGATAATTTTCTGTCTTGAATGGATCTTTTCCAGGTTTCACAAATGGCAGTAATTTCAACTTCTCCCAAAGCTTGGGGAAGATATGTTCTCTGTAAATTCTGTTAATTAGGCTTAATATGAAAAGTCTGGTATTTTCAGGAGTATGCTTAATCATTGAATATGTTATATCATCCAGTCCAGGAGCTGATTCATTACATTTATTCTAGGCTGATTCAAATTCTCTAATAGTAAAAGGAGTATTGTACTGCTCATGTCTTGACGTATTAAAATCAATTTCGACCTGCTCCATTATCAGTCTTTGAGCTGAATAGGGTCTATCATCATTTTTCTTCGCAACATTAGCAAAATGATTAGCAAATTCATTTGCCACTAACTGGGGGTTTGCTACCTCGCAACCATTGACCTTGATAACTGGAGGTTGACAAGGAGTGAACTTGCCTGCTATTTTTCTAACTCTCTTCCAAACTAGAGTCAGAGGAGTATGAATTTGTCCAAGATTCTTTTCGTGCTTTTTTTATTTCCATGCGAAAATGAGCTCTCGCTTTTCGAAATTCTACACGATAATACTCACATTTTCATCTGCGGCTTCTGATGAAGGCAGATCTCATAGTTCTATGAGTTTCTTGGCATTTACAAGTCCACCAGGGAACTGGTCAGCGGACAAATTTGCCCGAAGTCCTAGGTATAGATTGAAGACCAGCTGAGAACATTATTGTATTCAAAAAGTCAAGAGTGTCATCTACACAGGGAAAGTCATCAGCAGAGTCATCTATTGAGCTTTGCTCCTGGAATGTTGACCAATCAGCTTTACCAATGTTCCATTTGGGTAGCCTTGAAGATGGAGGACTTGATGCTACACTCACCACTATTGGAAAATGGTCACTGGTAAATCTATCATTTATAGCTTTCCAAGTAAAGTCAATAAGACAGTCATCACTACATATAGATAAATCAATTGCTGATAACGTGCCTGTTTGAACATGAAAATGCGTAGACTCCCCAGAGTTGAGGATCCCCACATTTGCATCTTCTATGATGGAACCTTTGGAACCTTCCTCTTTGATTGGTGATGATGTCACCCCAAAAAGGGTTTCTGCTATTCATATCTCCCAAAATAACAAAAGGACGTGGTAACTGTTGAATAAGAGATTTGAATTCATTGATGGGGAAGGCTTCGTTAGGTGGTAGATAGAGAGAGCATACTGTATATTTTCTTTGCAAATGGATCTGCACACCAATCACTTGCAATGCTGATTGAATAATAATAGGATTTTGTGGGGTGTCATTTCGAACATACAAAACACCACCACCATGGCTTCCAATATTTAAATTATAGGTGGAGTGATAGGATGTATACTCTCGTGGGCTGGGGCACGTATTATTACTACTCATGGTCTCCTGCAGAGCTATACTAACAGGAGACACTTCTGATATGAGCAGCCTTAACTCTTCCCATTTAGCTCTTAATCCCTGACAGTTCCACTGGAGAAAATTAATGAATTTTACTTTCCTTTAGAGGCTGTTACATTAGAGCCTCTTTTAAGAGCTTTCAGCTTACAACCTTGCAATTTTTTCCTGGAAGGAGACCGATTGTTTAAGGCTGCCTTCCTTTTTAGAGAGCTATCAGTCTCAGGAACAGCAGACAAAGCTGGTGTCGCCTGAAGAGGGGTGTGAGGATCGGATATTGGTGCATCCTCGAAAGCATTTACAGGTGGTACAGCCTCCAGAGAGGCGGGAGTGCCAGGTACTCCTGGCACAGCCTCCAGAGAGGCAGGAGTACCAAAAATCACTGGCTCTGCTTCCATAGAAGCAATGTCGTGGGAGGATTTTCCTTCACCATGACATTAAGATACGAAAATAAGAATACTATTTGTGTACATTACACTTTTGTCAGTCTTCTTGCCTGGAGACAACAGGTCGTAGAATGGTACTGTGTCATAGTTGACACGGTGGGTATGAAGACTAACGTTTTGACGCTGCCTGGAAATAGGGTAGGCCGTTCCTACCTGCTATTACATGATATTCTTGTTGTATGGGTCTTACTACTGATGAGGCCAGGTGATGTCTTCCCACTGGGAGGCAGTTGAAGTGCTGATTTCCATTTTAGGGGTATTGAAGAAAATTCCCTGGATTCGCTTGTTTCTTTATTTACTCATTACATCATGCCAAATTTCTCCCAGGCCTAGTCTCCTGGACTTGATTAATTTACCTACTCTTCAGAACTCCTGGACTAGATCCCTGGAAATATTCATTTTATTAATTTTTTTTATTATTTTTTAAAACAGTACATGAGTAGTTTAAAACTATAACAAAAAATAATTCTTTATATTGAGACTTCACAAAAATATATCGACTACAGATTATAGGAATTGCTTTCCTCATAATAGGATAAGTATCAAACATGGAGCAACCCTGGAATCAATTAATTTACAATAAGGTGTAAATCACTTGATACCCTACTCCACACAGTACTAATTATTTCTACACAACAAATGACAAGGGGCAAGGTTACCTGAAAGATTTCTGAGAAAAACTTAAAACTAAAATGAAGTAAAATTAGGCTAAGGTGCCTTTTAACAGGATATAGTCTTGCCTACGCTTCTTCAGAAATCGTTAAGGATAGCCTGTGCAAAGCTTACATGGCTGATTTTTGACTAGGTTACAATAGGCCACAAAGTTAGGTTAGCATAATGAGGGTACAGGCTAAGTCCCATGCAATTAAGTTTTCCATGAATTTATATACATATAGCCTAACTATATTTATAAAAAATAGTCATAATTCCTCATTCAAAAGAATTAGTCTAGGGTAGGCCTTCTTAAATTACTGTATAGCCTAGTCTAAGATCATGACCGGCAGTGGAAATTTCCATGAGAGAGGTAGGGGTAACCCCAAAATGCCCTGCAGGATGGCCATGTTGTGGTACCCTTTGGCACTGGTATTTGCAAAAACTGTAAATAAAACAAACAAAACTCTTATGACTGTTTTTTGTTAACGTTTTACAACCCTATCAAATGCTAAGTTACAAATCAAACTAACACAGCAAAATTTCATGACAACTTATGAACAGGAAGTATCCTTCATGACAGCGAAAATTTTCCATGTTAAGGCATTGCCACATGTTTGACTGGGCAGGCAACTCTGCACTTGAATTCTCATCAGCTACTGTTCTTTCA
>NC_087201.1:36187787-36215741 GCF_015104395.2 Macrobrachium nipponense | reverse complement strand
ATTTTGGTGGAGTGCCCTCTTTTTGAAAACAATCGTAGAGCTTGTTTGCTGGCAAATAAGTCTCTTGGCGATATTTTAGGTGAAGGTGCTCAGGCAGAGCAAATTATGACATTTTTAAAAAATATTGGTCTTTTTTATGAATTTTAATTTTTCTCTTAATTGTTTTAGGTTTCTTGTTTGGTTTTTATGAATGAATGATTTGTATGGTAGATCGGTTGTGTGTATGTTTGTTTGTACGACAGTGACTTTTATTCTTAAAGATATATATGCGCTGAATGGCCCCTCGGCTCCGGCGCTTGGCTATGTGCCAAAAATTTTATAATCTAATCTAATCTAATAGCTAAAATAAATAACCTTAATGATAATCCAAACACCAAATATATGAAAAACATAACAAATAATTATGACAATAAACCAAGAGCCTCTAAACCATTGGAGAATAGATTAAAACCTGATATAGAACATCTAAAATTAGGAACAAGTAGCATATCAAAAATAACCACTCCTAAAATACCTCCGTGGAGACATGCTAAAATAGAAATCTTTGAGAAATCATTTATTAAGAAGGTAACAGATGCACAATTGAAGAGTGAATTTCTGTCACACCAGGAAAAACATAAACAGGATATTAGTATTTATACAGATGGTTCCAAGTCGAAGGAAGGTGTAGGCTATGCTGTAGTAACAAAAAATATAAAAATAAGGGAACAAATTCCAAAAATATGCTCGATATTCACTGCAGAGATTAATGCTATATTAGAGGCTATAAAATATACCCTTATGGTGGGAAAGGCAAACGATACCTTTGTAATATACACGGATTCTTACAGTGCTTGAAGAAATAAGGGAGTGGATAGATATAATAGTAAAACGGAAATCTATAAATATAAAACTCTGTTGGGTCCCTTCACATGTTGGGTCCCTTCCCATGTGGGCATAAAGGGTAATGAAGAGGTGGATAAAGAAGCCAAAAAGGCAGTAAAAAAGGAGTCTATCAAAAAAATACAAATACCTTACAATGACATTAAAACAACAATTAATGAACCCTCAAGTAGGACTCCTTCTAGTGGTGAGGGGATAAGGGACCCTGGCTTCTATGGGAATGTTCGTGCATTCCTATAGGTGCCCCAGGTCCTGACGGAACATCCTACAACCCTTTCTCTCTCACTTTTAATCCTTCTTTCTTTTCTTTCTTTCCTGAACCCTTCTCTCCAACCTCTAAATTTTGACTGTTTTTTGGACTGCTTTTGTCGACGACTTTTGGAATGGACTTGGCCAAGCTTTGACAGTCCTTCTGATTTGATGGAGGGTGAGGTTGGACGGCATTCCTCCTCACCCGTAGAACTGGAGTACCTGACGTGTCCGAGCGAGGGGAAACTTTTATGTTAAACTCTGCACTCAGTGCTGGGTCTGATCTCGACGGACTGACGACCCTCAAGGCACTGGGTGTGGGGTGTATATCTGGGTAGGACTCCTAGGGTGCTATATCACCCTCTAATTGTGGCTCGATGGTGGGTATGGGGCCAACCTGAACGAATGTTCACACCATAGTCTGATGGATTTTTATTTAACCCCCTCTGTTGATGATTCTCGCCTGATTAAGGATTCCGCATTAGGCTCTCCACTCGACCAAACACCGGGACACCAGGGTGTAAATACTGGTGGTGTAAATGAAAATCTAAGAGATGTATATTGTAGTAATATAAGTGATAAAGTCGATTTTGACATATTACATAATTACATGAAACAGTTTGGCAAGGTAGATAGAATAGAATTACGAATTGTTAAAAGTCCCATCTCTTATGAAAGCTACATAACCTTTGCAAAGCTGAATATGCCCTCCAAAGCTCTAGAAAAATCTTGATGGTAAAAATGTCTTTGGTTCAGTTTGCCTTGCGAAGTTTGTTTTAATATAACAATTTGGAAGAGGAGGAGACAGACTATGTGCCCAGCAAATTTGAGGTTGATAGCCAAAACACTGCAAAAGATGACCCAAAATTGATTTGGCATGTTGCAAATTACAAACAGGGCAAAGAAAACTTTTTAAAAAAACAGCATGCAAGTATTTTACAGAGGAAGATTGGTTGGTGCCATTCCTAAAGGCAATATTAAAAGATATGGTAAAGGAGTCTTGATCAAAGCAAATAACGATATTCAGATTAAGATGCTATCAAAATTCCAACCAACTGAAGATGGTAATATTTTAGATGTATCTCCTCATCGATCATTTAAAATTAAACGGGGTATAGTTTATAGCAGAGACCTATATGAGTTTGAAGAGGAGGAAATATTAAAAATGTGTCCCTACTTATGTCATTAAAAAATTAGAAAATTGAAAGGCACTCAGCATGCCATTGAATTGACTTTCACCTGCTCCTACTTACCGGAATAAGATTGATATAGACCACTCTCGGGTTTAGGTTAAGCCATTTAAATATCGACCAACCCAGTGTTATAAATGCTTTGAATATGGTCACGTATCAAACTCTTGTACAAAACCAGGAAAGTGCTTTGTGTGCTCTGGTGAACATGTAAAGGACAACTGCACAGCTGATAAATACTGTCTCCACTGTGCTGGCAATCATTCTCCCAATTGGAGGGGCTGTCCTCAATAATATTTTCCACAAGAAGTTGTAAACACTGCTCATAATAACTTTATCAGCATAGGAGAAGCCAAACGCTTGGTTCGAGGTGCTAACAAAAGTGCTGGATCCTCATTTGCTTCCACTGTTATGGGAAATAATGCCTTCCATCAGCATGCTAACCCATCATTAAAAATAACACACCCTCTCAGGATATTTCAACTTCTGTGGAATGTAATGAACTTCAAAGTAAAGTGGTAAAAGCTGTGATTGATGAACCTCTCCCTGACCTGCAAGCAAATGCTGTCTCAGTGTTGAGCTCAACTGTTAAGCCCAAAGAAAAAATAAAATCTAGAGGAAATCTTAACAATCTTATGACAGTTTTCAGTCACCCCCAAAGTCAAAGAAATGTAGAACAGCCTCTCCTATAGAGTTTAAAACTCCAATTTCCAATAGATTCAATCCACTTGATGACCCCTTCCAGCCATTATCAACCTCAAAGCATTGGAAAAGATGTCTCGGTCCTGCTCAAATTTAAGTGTGACAGACCTTTCCCCTCAATCATATGCAGAAACAGCTACTTCTGAAATGGAGGGAAAACATGCTGACTTCACTAAATATAGTTAAAAATTTAGATAAATCTAATGTCAACTGAAGAAACAGGATGTGCAGGAAAAATGTTCAAGCTTCCCTCATCTAATAAAAATAAAAGTCTCCCAGGCAGCAGACTAGAGACTTTCAAATCCAAAAACATTCAGCTGTGTTACTTTGAAAACCCAGCTAAATAATGACTTGGCTGGGCACAAGAATCAAAGTTAAAATTCCAATTTAATATCTTGCAATGGAATTGCAAAGGCCTTAGGACTCGTTCTGAAGAGTTAAAATTACTATTGAACCATCATGATCAGATGTAGTTTGCCTTCAAGAAACTAAGTTAGGCAATCATTATACAATCCAGGATTAAATTATAAAATGTTTGTGATGAACCCAGAGATGGTGATCGAGCTCATGGGGGGGTTGCAATTATTGTTAAAAAGTCTTTGCAACATACAAGTGTTCCTTTGAACACAAACCTACAAGCAGTCGCCATTCGAGCATGCTTTGAAAAAGATATTACTATTTGCTCTATTTACCTTCCACCTAGGTCAGAAATTACTTTGAAATGATATTCAGGCACTAGCTAATCAACTAACCCTCTCCTTTCTTACTACTGGGAGATTTTAATGCCCATAATAGTCTATGGGGAGGTGATACCTTGAATGCTGTAGGTAGAACCATCGATGATTTTATCTTAAATAATGATCTCTCTCTTTACAATGATGGTTCAATGACGTTTCATAAACATCTACACCAATGTCTTTTCAGCTATAGATTTAAGCATTTGTTCACCTGCAGTCCACTTGGACTTTCAACTGGTCTGTAGATGAACTTTTGCACGGAAGTGATCACTTTCCCAATACATTTAAAGTATGCTAGAAACATACCTTCTGAATCTCCTATAAAGTGGAAAGAAAATGAAGCAGATTGGAGGAAGTATGAAGGAAGCTTTCAATTACATCAGGAAGTAGAGTCATTTGAGTCGCACTTAGATGCATATGATTATTGGACCTCAACTATATTGGATAATGCCGAGAAATATATCCCAAAAACAAAGGTAAACCAAGCAGGCCTGCAGTTCCCTGGTGGGACCAAACTGTGGCAGACTGCGAAGAATAGTGAGAAAATGCTATAGGCAATTCAAGACAAAACCCTCAGGAACAACGAAAACTACATACCAATGGGCCTTAGCCAAACAAAGAAAATATATTAGAAAAGCTAAAAAAGGAATCTTGGCTCCACATATAAATGGTATCAATTCTAAAACACCAGAAAGATTAGTATGAAAAAGATTAAAAAGCTAAGTGGGAAATTTGTTCCATCACCTGCTCCTACTCTAAAAATCAATGATGTGCTTATTTCAAATCCAGCTGATGTTGCAGAAAAATTTGGTGAGCATTTGCTGACATATCAAGCTCCAAAAATTACACACCACAGTTCAGTAAGATTCGAAATGCCAAGGTGTCAATTAGAATTTAACACTGAAAATAATAAGTCTATAATGCTAAGTTCTCACTAAGGGAACTATGAGAGGCTCTCTCATCTTGTGAGTCAACAGCCCCTGGTGCAGATAACATAACCTACAACATGATTAAACATGAAAATACTCAATAAGGTCTGGGAAACGGGCATCATTCCCCCATCTTGGAAGATAGCCATAGTAGTTCCAGTCATAAAGCTAAATAAAGATCCATATCAGCCCACTAGTTACAGACCAATTTCACTAACAAGCTGTGTCTGTAAATTATTTGAGAAAATGGTGAACTCTCGTCTAATGTGGCATTTAGAGAAAAACAGATTGTTATCCTCTGTTCAGTTCGGCTTCAGGAAAAATCGTTCAGCCTTGGACCCTTTACTGAGATTATCAAATCAGATTCAGCAGGGATTTTCCAATCAATGCCAAACAGTAGGGGTATTTTTTGATCTGGAGAAAGCCTATGATACAACATGGCGATTTGGCATTGTTAAACGGCTCAATGAAATGGGAATCAGGGGCAATATGTTAAACTTTATCAACTCCTTTTTAAGGGACCGATATATTAGAGTGAGAGTCGGGAATAAGTTTTCTTCTTGTTATGAGACGGAAGAAGGTGTCCCACAAGGCAGCGTATTGAGTGTTACCTGCTTTGCCATTGCTATTGATAATATTGTGAAATCTGTTTCCGCTCCAGTTAGGGCTTCGCTATTTGTGGATGACTTTGCCATCTACGTCACGACATACGACGCTGTATCAGCCTGTAACTACCTGCAAAAGACAAATAATGTCATCAGTAAATGGGCTGATGAACATGGTTTCCGATTTTCTTCATCTAAAACTGTGGCTGTTCGTTTCACCAGATGTACCCGCAATGAAACTATCCCAAATTTGAAACTGAAGGATTGTCTTATTCCTTACAAAAAAGAAGTAAAGTTTTTGGGCATAATATTTGACAGAAAGCTAATGTGGCGTAGTCACATTGACTCTCTAAAAACAAAGGTTAAAAAATCCCTCAATATTTTAACGGTGGTATCGGGATTCGACTGGGGAGCTGATAAGAAAAGTTTATTGAAGCTGTATGATTCCTTATGTAAATCAAAACTGGACTATGGCTGTCAGGTATATTCATCTGCCTGCAAGTCCAGGTTAAAGGAATTGGATGTAGTACATAATATGGGATTATGGATATGTACAGGTGCTTTCAGGACATCTCCCGTTGAGAGTATCTACATTGACTCTCATGAACTTCCTTTAGATCTGCGAAGAGAAGAGCTTGGGTTGCGGTACACCATGCGACTAAAAAGCTGTCGAGAGAACCCCACACAAAAAATTTTAGAGGAGTGTGACTCTAAAAAATTTGGTGAAAGATCTTCCAAACCTTTTCAAATAAGGCAGTTGGAATGTTTAAATGACATGGTCATTCAGCGCCAAAAAGTTGAAGAAGTAAAACCATCCTCTGTACCCCCATGGCTTATTCCCAAGATTTCCTTATGCTCTAAGAAAATAGACAAAAACAACAGTCTGAGGAAGAGGTAAAAGCTAATTTTCTGGAGCATGACCGTAAACATGATGGGCAAGTGAAGATCTACACTGATGGATCAAAGTCTGATAGTGGAGTTGGGTGTGCAGTTGTGCATGGGAATGAAATTTACGAGGCAAAATTGCCTGAGTCAGCTTCCATATTCACTGCAGAGTTGTCAGCTTTAGTTAAAGCCTTAGAAATTATTCTTAACTCAAATAAGAAAAATTTTGTAATATATAGTGACTCAAAAAGTGCATTAGATTCATTAAAGCAGCTGTATACAATTCATCCTCTGGTACAAAAAGGCCAGGAGTGGCTCTTTTGGATTTCGTGTCGCAGGAAATTGGTATGTTTCTGCTGGATCCCGGCTCATGTTGGAATTCGCGGGAATGAGGAGGCAGACAGATATGCAAAGGAAGCGGCTGTGAGTAATTTGTATCAGATAACCAAAGTGCCACATATAGATATGAAGAGATCCATCAAGTCGTACATCTTGAGGAAATGGCAAGAGAGATGGTCCTCCCCTCTCTTAGCCAACAATAAAAAATATAAGCAGATAAGGAAAAGCATTGAAAAATGGCCCTCTTCTTTTCAAAAAGAGAGGAGAACAGAAATTGTTTTGGGGCGACTTCGTATTGGGCACACTAGGATAACCCATAAATTTATTTTAGAAGGTGGCAGTGCACCAGTATGTGTTGGATGTGATGCAACCTTATCAGTGGAGCACATCTTGGTGCATTGTGTAAATTACAGAGAACAGAGGCAGAGATTCCACCTTGATGGAAAATCTCTTGCCGATGTTCTAGATGACAAAGCAGATATTTCTGCACTAGTGAGTTTTTTAAAATGTATTGAAATTTTTTATGAAGTTTAATTGATGTCAAATTTTAACTCATTGATTTTATTTTGTGTTGATTTAATTTTATTTTATATTGATTTTATTTTTTATTTTTTGTTCATAGTCATCATTTTAAGTACCTGATTGTTATTAAAAATTTTATTTGCTGTTTTTAATAAAGGTTAAATGATGTTGAATGGGTGTATGCATGTCAGTTTTTTTATTTATTTATTTTTTTTTTCTTATTTATGTATTTGGTTTTGTGTGTGTTTGTGTGACTTCGGCTGTGGGATTCTTTGGTTGCAGTATGAGTGGTTTTGAGTGAGAGTGAATGGTTTTGGTTTGGTTGATATGTGATGTGAGATCGTCTTGGTTCTGGTGGTTGTGTGTCGTTCGGTGTTTTTAATTGCAGTTTTAGTTGGTCATTTGTGTGAGAGGTTTTAATTGATTCATGTATTCATTCATCTAATTCATTTCATTTAATCATATAATACTGCAGCGCTGAATGACCTTTGCAGGTCCCAGCGCTTGGGCTATGCCCTAAATTCCATAATCAATCAATCAATCTATGAGCAATCTAGCTCCTAGGCCTAAGGAAAGGAGCTCCATCCCCCAAACAAGACAACTTCCTGATTCAGAGCTTGAAATTGTTCAAGCTCCAGAGGCTTCCTCTGTGGGAGCTTCTCAAACCACCTCTTTAGGGGTCTTTCAGGCTTCTTCAGAAGCCTCCCTAGCCTCATCTCTAGAGGCATCCCAGGCAATCTCACTCCCAGATATAGGGAATCTTCCACAAGAAAGATTGCAGACCTCAGTACCTCATGTGGCAGAGGTACATCATGCAAATATGGAATGGGAAATTACAGGTAATAAAAGATCACGTACCCATTCCACATCTCTTTTGTCACCTGCCCAAGTAAGGAAAGGCAAATGTAAAATTATGCCATCAGAAAAGTCTTCCTCCTCTGAGAGGCTGAATAGACCACCAAGAAAGAATAGCATGACCAAATCTCCATCAGGAAAGCCCTCTCAAGAGCTTCATATTCTTCATTTGGTCAGCCAACTAAAAATCTCTCGTCGTAATGGCGTCTTTTGATATCCTGCAATGGAATTGTAAAGGACTGTGTACACGAGCAGAAGAGCTAAAAGTTTTGTTAAGAGAGGAAAATCCTGGTATAGTATGTCTGCAAGAAACCAAATTAGGCCCAGAGATTTTGAATCCTGGGGTTAACTATGAGATTTTCTCCTCGGTCCCTCCTGCCGGTGACCATGCACATGGGGGAGCTGCCATTATTGTGAATAAATCTTTGGAATACTCTCAAGTACCCCTTACTACAAATTTACAGGCACTTGCACTAAACATAATTTTAGAAAAGCAGATTACTGTCTGTTCCATTTACCCTCCTCCTAGATCTGCTTTTTCAGTGGCTGACATTCAGTCATTGTTAAATCAATTACTGGCACCATTCATGCTTCTAGGAGATTTTAATGCACACAATCCACTGTGGGGAGGTGACTCTATAGATAATGGGGGAAAAGTGATAGAGGAAGTTATTAATAATAATATTATTGTGATTCTTAATGATGGTACGATGACTTACCATAACATACATTTTAACTCATATTCAGCGATTGATTTGAGTATATGTTCCTCAGACATAGCTTTGGATTATAACTGGTCTGTTGACGAATATCTGCACGGTAGTGATCACTTTCCTATCTATTTAAAGTTCGTGAGAAATTTTCCTACAGAAGCACCACCAAAATGGAAGGTAATGGAAGCAGACTGGGTAAAATATAAGACGGGTATAAGATTAGACAAATCTTATGAATCTTTTAAATGCCACTTAGAAGCATACGACTATTTTTCAAATACAGTGTTAACAAGTGCAGAGGCTGCTATACCAAAAACAAGTGGAAAACTACGAAGACCTGCTGTCCCTTGGTGGGATAAGAAATGTGCTGTTCTCAGAAAAATTATAAGAAGATGCTATAAAAAAATATGTCAAGTGGCACATCTACTGCTAAGATAATATAGCAACGAGCTATGGCCAAACAACGTCGATATTTTCGTAGTGCAAAAAGAAATACATGGATATACTACATAAATGGAATTAATTCAAAAACTCCATCCAGAATAGTTTGGCAGAAAGTAAGAAAGCTTGCAGGGAAATTTTCTCCTCCTAAAACACCCTCCTTAAAGGTTGGAGATTCACTGATAACAAGTCCCAAAGATGTAGCTGAATACCTAGGTCAGCACTTTTCCCACATTTCAAGTGCAAGTAATTATTCAACCGAATTCCAGAGGATTAGGAACACCCAGGTTCCTTTAGATTTATCTGGTGGTAATCTTGAAACTTACAACGCTAAATTCTCTCTACATGAGCTACAAGATGCCCTTTCTTCAATGGATGATACTTCTCCTAGTGAGGATACTATCCTGTATGTAATGCTTCGATAGTTACCCGAGGAAGCAAAAACATACCTCTTGAAGATTATTAATAAAATTTGGGATACTGGAATCTTACCAAGAGGGTGGAAAATTGCTGTAGTAATTCCAATTCAAAAACCAAATAAAAATCTTTATCAGACAACAAGTTACAGGCCCATAGCTCTTACTAGCTGTGTATGCAAGCTGATGGAGAAGATGATCAACTCTCGTTTAGTCTGGCACTTAAAAACACACAAACTACTTACTCCAATCCAGTTTGGCTTTTGCAAAAACAGATCTACCCTTGACCCTCTGCTAAGACTTTCTAATCAAATTCAATAGGGCTTTGTAAACTAGAGTCAGACAATTGGTGTATTCTTTGACTTAGAAAAAGCCTATGATACAACATGGCGTCACGGAATTGTTAAGTAGCTGCATAAATTAGGCATACATGGAAATATGATTAGGTTCATTAACTCCTTTTTAACAGACCGGTTTGTAAGAGTAAGAATAGGAAATCATTTATCTTCCCCATTCAACTAGAAGAAGGTGTTCCACAGGGGAGTGCGCTGAGTGTAACTTGTTTTGCCGTTGCCATTGATAGCGTCATCAATGAAATTTCAAATCCTGTACGGGCCTCACTTTTCATTGATGATCTAGCTATTTATTGCACTGCATATGATGCTGAATCGGCTTGCAGGTGTTTACAAAAATCCATCAACTCTATCTCTCGATGGGCAAAACAAAACGGTTTTAGGTTCTCTACAAGCAAGACCGTTGCTGTTCGCTTTACTAGGAGTAGACGTCAAGAAACTTGATGGGTCTGTTCTACCATATGCTGATGACGTCAAGTTCTTAGGAATGACCCCCTAGATGCTGACCCCTTGACATGGGTAGGGGGCTTAGGGACCAGCAGCTGGGGCATGATGCCTGGTGGGGTGGTTTTCTCACTGGTCCTTGGGGCCCAGCTGCTGATCAGACTAAATTAGTCAGAACTTTTCCTTCTTTCTGCAATTTTTTCATTCTTACTACATCCATCTCCATGTAATTTTTTTTTCTTTGGATTAATTATGTGGAAATATCCACCTTTGCTAAAATTTACTGGACCTGGTAAACAGAAAAGATATCATAGCTGGGACTGAAGCTAAATAGTGGGAACCGTGGCAGGACCATCAACTGCCTGATAATGTTCGGACCTGAGTGATATCAGGCGGAACTATTTTGCAGGGCTGGACCATGGATTCCAGGGGGGTCTAGTTTTGCAGATAGGACTCTCGACATTCTGTCCGGTTTGCCCATAATGTGATTGGGTGGGGATGATTGTATTCTTGTGCCATCCCCTGTGGGGTAGGGTAGGGATGCGGACATTTGGGAGTCTGTTCTCACTTGTGCCATTAGTGGAAGAATAATCTCCATGAAAGGTTGATGATATCTTTTTAGGGTTTTCAGGTTTATTTATATTTTCTTTCAATCTTTAATCTTTATGATAAAAATAAATAAAGATTCAAGTACCCCTGGGCCCTTTGATGGTGGTGAATTGGCACAGTTGATGGCAACTGGAACCTCCCCTGACAACCTTCCTCTGGAGAAACCTAAAAAACCTTCCAGTGTAATCAGTACACTGAAACCCTATGCTCCAGTACAGAGTAAAGGGAAATTGAGCAGAAGCATATTTGAAATTGGACCGGGAATATTTGAAAAGTCTTATGATAAGTACCTAACTTTTAATCTGGAAGAATCAAGTTGTGATATTTTTGGTGTGTACCGAGATATCGTGAAGTGTTGTGGCCGAGAACCTAAGACTTCTTATGAAGGGCGAGGAAAGCTGATGGTGGAATCTACCTCAGCAAAAGAAACTGAAAAATTGAAAGCATTATCACACCTTGGAGGAGTCAAAGTGGAATGTGCAGTACATGCCTTTTGGAATTACTCCAAGGGAATGATATATGCACCCCAGCTGATGACCTACTCGGAGGAAAAACTTGTTGAGGAATTAAAAGATCAAGGTGTAATAAGAATTGAACGAATGAAGAAGAGGGTAAATGGAGTCTTTGTCCCACTTCCCAATTTAATTATTACATTCAATTCTACTCGATTGCCCTCTATTGTAAATGCACCCTGGCTACGTTTTAAGAACAAACAATATATCCCAAGACCGAGGAGATGTTTTTATTGTCAAGAGTTCGGACATATGTTAGGGTCCTGTAGACAGAGACTGCAGGGCAAGCCGGCTACGTGTGTCAAGTGCAGTGAGCCAGAGCAGGGCATGTGTGGTAGACAAGCCAGATGTATGCATTGTGGAGACAATCATCCATCGTCTTCACTTAATTGTGATGTGAACATCATGGGAAAAGAAATTAAAACTTTAAGGGTAACAGAATGTATTACATTTAGAGAGGCAAAAGAGAGAGTATTGAATCAATTCGTTAGACCAGGAATATCCTTTTCCAGTGTTGCTGCAAATCGAAAAAGAAAAACAAATGTTACCAAGGATACTTAAAATAGAAAATCAGTGATGACCTCTACTCGTGCCTCTTTGGAGGCAGCGCCAGCTGTTGCTGGCATTCCTTCTTCTCCGGAGGCTGCGCCAGTGATTTCTGGTGCTCCTGCCTCTTCGGAGGCTGCACCAGTGATATCTGGTGCTCCTGCCTCCTCGGAGGCCGTGCCGGTGATTTCTGATGCTCCTGCCTCTTTGGAGGTGGTGCCAGTTGGTTCTGCCACTCCCGCCTCTTTGGAGGCAGTGCACATGGTTTCTGGCACTCTTGCTGTAATGGGAAAAATATTACTTTAATTATTAGTGATTTATTTAGGAATTGATTCATCATCCTCCTCTAATATCTTTACACTGCTGTTGTGAAAGTGATTGGAACTGTGAAATGTTTTCGTTTTTGTTGTGGACAAGTGCGTGGCAGTGTAGCCAGTCCCTTGTTTTTATTTTCTCACTGAGTATGGGAGCGCTGCCCTGAATCTTTCGTAACACTAGCAACACATGTAAGAATCATGAATGCTCTCGAGTGTGAGGACGTCAATCGGTCCACCCTTTCATTTTGGCTATTTTACCAAATTGTTAATACAAATGATTATCTATCCCTTGCAAGGTAAGCTTTTAAAGTTGTAATATTACTGTTAGGGCATTATTTGGAACAGATCACTGTCATGAAAGAACAGTAGCTGACGAGAATTCAAGTGCAGAGTTGCCTGCCCAGTCAAACATGTGGCAATGCCTTAACATGGAAAATTTTCGTTGTCGTGAAGGATACTTCCCGTTCATAAGTTGTCATGAAATTTTGCTGTGTTAGTTTGATTTGTAACTTAGCATTTGATAGGGTTGTAAAACGTTAACAAAAAACAGTCATAAGAGTTTTGTTTGTATACAGTTTTTGCAAATACCAGTGCCAAAGGGTACCACAACATGGCCATCCTGCAGGGCATTTTGGGGTTACCCCTACCTCTCTCATGGAAATTTCCACTGCCGGTCATGATCTTAGACTAGGCTATACAGTAATTTAAGAAGGCCTACCCTAGACTAATTCTTTTGAATGAGGAATTATGACTATTTTTTATAAATATAGTTAGGCTATATGTATATAAATTCATGGAAAACTTAATTGCATGGGACTTAGCCTGTACCCTCATTAAGCTAACCTAACTTTGTGGCCTATTGTAACCTAGTCAAAAATCAGCCATGTAAGCTTTGCATAGGCTATCCTTAACGATTTCTGAAGAAGCGTAGGCAAGACTATATCCTGTTAAAAGGCACCTTAGCCTAATTTTACTTCATTTTAGTTTCAAGTTTTTCTCAGAAATCTTTCAGGTAACCTTGCCCCTTGTCATTTGTTGTGTAGAAACAATTAGTACTGTGTGGAGTAGGGTATCAAGTGATTTACACCTTATTGTAAATTAATTGATTCCAGGGTTGCTCCATGTTTGATACTTATCCTATTATGAGGAAAGCAATTCCTATAATCTGTAGTCGATATATTTTTGTGAAGTCTCAATATAAAGAATTATTTTTTGTTATAGTTTTAAACTACTCATTTGTATTGTTTTCTGGAAATAAAAATTAAATAAAATGAATATTTCCAGGGATCTAGTCCAGGAGTTCTGAAGAGTAGGTAAATTAATCAAGTCCAGGAGACTAGGCCTGGGAGAAATTTGGCATGATGTAATGAGTAATAAAGAAACAAGCTGAATACCAGGAATTTTCTTCAATACCCCTAAAATGGAAATCAGCACTTCAACTGCCTCCCAGTGGGAAGACATCACCTGGCCTCATCAGTAGTAAGACCCATACACACAAGGAATATCATGTAATAGCAGGTAGGACAGGCCTACCCTATTTTCCAGGCAGCGTAAACGTTAGTCTTCATACCCACCGTGTCAACTATGACACAGTACCATTCTACGACCTGTTGTCTCCAGGCAAGAAGACTGACAAAAGTGTAATGTACACAAATAGTATTCTTATTTTCGTATCTTAATGTCATGGTGAGGGAAAATCCTCCCACGACATTGCTTCTATGGAAGCAGAGCCAGTGATTTTTGGTACTCCTGCCTCTCTGGAGGCTGTGCCAGGAGTACCTGGCACTCCCGCCTCTCTGGAGGCTGTACCACCTGTAAATGCTTTCGAGGATGCACCAATATCCGATCCTCACACCCCTCTTCAGGCGACACCAGCTTTGTCTGCTGTTCCTGAGACTGATAGCTCTCTAAAAAGGAAGGCAGCCTTAAACAATCGGTCTCCTTCCAGGAAAAAAGAGCAAGGTTGTAAGCTGAAAGCTCTTAAAAGAGGCTCTAATGTAACAGCCTCTAAAGGAAAGTAAAATTCATTAATTTTCTCCAGTGGAACTGTCAGGGATTAAGAGCTAAATGGGAAGAGTTAAGGCTGCTCACATCAGAAGTGTCTCCTGTTAGTATAGCTCTGCAGGAGACCATGATTAGTAATAATACGTGCCCCAGCCCACGAGAGTATACATCCTATCACTCCACCTATAATTTAAATATTGGAAGCCATGGTGGTGTTGTTTTGTATGTTCGAAATGACACCCCACAAAATCCTATTATTATTCAATCAGCATTGCAAGTGATTGGTGTGCAAATCCATTTGCAAAGAAAATATACAGTATGCTCTCTCTATCTACCACCTAACGAAGCCTTCCCCATCAATGAATTCAAATCTCTTATTCAACAGTTACCACGTCCTCTTGTTATTTTGGGAGATATGAATAGCAGAAACCCTTTTTGGGGTGACATCATCACCAATCAAAGAGGAAGGTTCCAAAGGTTCCATCATAGAAGATGAAAATGTGGGGATCCTCAACTCTGGGGAGTCTACGCATTTTCATGTTCAAACAGGCACGTTATCAGCAATTGATTTACCTATATGTAGTGATGACTGTCTTATTGACTTTACTTGGAAAGCTATAAATGATAGATTTACCAGTGACCATTTTCCAATAGTGGTGAGTGTAGCATCAAGTCCTCCATCTTCAAGGCTACCCAAATGGAACATTGGTAAAGCTGATTGGTCAACATTCCAGGAGCAAAGCTCAATAGATGACTCGGCTGATGACTTTCCCTGTGTAGATGACACTCTTGACTTTTTGAATACAATAATGTTCTCAGCTGGTCTTCAATCTATACCTAGGACTTCGGGCAAATTTGTCCGCCGACCAGTTCCCTGGTGGACTCGTAAATGCCAAGAAACTCATAGAACTATGAGATCTGCCTTCATCAGAAGCCGCAGATGAAAATGTGAGTATTATCGTGTAGAATTTCGAAAAGCGAGAGCTCATTTTCGCATGGAAATCAAAAAAGCACGAAAAGAATCTTGGACAATATTCATATCTTCACTAAATTCAAAAACTCCTCTGACTCTAGTTTGGAAGAGAGTTAGGAAAATAGCAGGCAAGTTCACTCCTTGTCAACCTCCAGTTATCAAGGTCAATGGTTGCGAGGTAGCAAACCCCCAGTTAGTGGCAAATGAGTTTGCTAATCATTTTGCTAATGTTGCGAGGAAAAATGATGATAGACCCTATTCAGCTCAAAGACTGATAATGGAGCAGGTCGAAATTGATTTTAATACGTCAAGACATGAGCAGTACAATACTCCTTTTACTATTAGAGAATTTGAATCAGCCTAGAATAAATGTAATGAATCAGCTCCTGGACTGGATGATATAACATATTCAGTGATTAAGCATACTCCTGAAAATATCAGACTTTTCATATTAAGCCTAATTAACAGAATTTACCAAGAACATATCTTCCCCATGCTTTGGGAGAAGTTAAAATTACTGCCATTTGTGAAGACAGAAAACTATCGTCCTATTGCATTGACATCTTGTTTGTGTAAGATCATGGAAAAAATGGTGAACACACGATTGATGTGGTACTTGGAAAGAGGTAAATACCTTTCGCCTGTTCAGTGTGGTTTTCGGAGTATGCACTCCACATCTGATGTATTGGTACGAATGGAATCTTCAATATGTGAAGCTTTTGCCAACAAACAGCATCACATCACCGTTTTCTTTGATCTAGAGAAGGCTTATGATACAACATGGAGATATGGCATTTTGAGGGTCCTTTATGAATGTAACCTGAGAGGCAATTTGCCCCTCTTTATTAAGGCTTTTTTAAAAAATAGGATATTTCAGGTTCAGGTTGGAGCAACATTGTCAGATGTGTTCAATCAAGAAGAAGGAGTACCACAAGGAAGTGTTTTAAGTGTAACCTTGTTTGCCTTGGTAATCAATGGGGTTTCTAAAATAATTCCCCCAGATATAACATATACCCTATTTGTTGATGACCTGTCAATTTCCTTTGCAGCATCAAGGATGGCATTGGCTGAACGCCGCCTTCAGCTCTGCATTGATATTATAGTAAAATGTACTGAGGTTAATGGTTTTAGATTTTCTGCCACTAAAACGATAACTATGCACTTTTGTCATATAAGGGGAATTCACCCTGATCCAGATTTATTCATTCATAGGCAGAGAATTCCATGTGTTGGTGAAACAAGGTTTCTTGGTTTGATTTTTGATAGTAAGCTGACTTGGATTCCACATCTGAAATATATTAAGGCAAAATGCTTGAAAGCAATGAATTTGCTGAAAGTCCTCTCTCACACTTCTTGGGGTGCAGACCAAACTCAGATGTTGTGATTATATAGAGCCTTGGTCTTTTCAAAATTAAGTTATGGGCGTGAGGTGTACACTTCTGCGAAGCCAAATAGCCTTAAAATGCTCAACTCAATTCATCATGGAAGATTACGATTATGTACAGAAGCATTTAAATCATCTCCCACCGAGAGCATGCTTGTAGATGCTGATGAGTTGCCACTGGATCTTCATTACAAGCGTCTGCTGGTTCGGAGCTGGTATAGATTCCAGAGGCTACCTAAGTCTTTTACCAGCATTTGTATGAGAAAGGAAAGGAATTGGCAGTTTTATGAAAATCACCCCAAGCAACCTCATCCATTTGCTTTTAGAGTAAATTTTATTGTCCGTGAATTAAATAGGCCAAGAATAGAGACTTTACCAGCAAAATATTCAGTTAGTCCCCCTGGAACTTTCCAGAGGTAAAATTTTGTAGATATTTTAATTTTACCAAGACAGAATTGTCCAGCGAGGCCATGTGGTCAATATATTTAGAACATTCCGTGCAACATGATGATCCACTGCAGTTTTTACGGATGGCTCAATGTCAGATGATGGCGTCGGCTTTGGTGTAGCCTTCCCTGATGTAGAGAGAAGCGGCAGGTTATCATCTGTTGTATCGATTTTTACAGCAGAATTATATGGAATTTTAAAGGCCTTAAAGGAAGTTTTAATTCGGAATGAAAATAATTTTATTATATATTGTGACTCAAGAAGTGTTGTTCAGTCACTGGAATCTTTTAACCCTTTAAACCCTCTGATTTTAGATATATTATGGCTGCTTTTACTAAAAAGAAGAGGGAAAGAAATAAAGTTCTGTTGGATGCTTTCCCATGTTGGGGTTGCTGGGAATGAGAAAGCTGACCAACTTGCAAAGTCTTTGGTCAACTCCCCAGAACCCACAAGATGCCTATTACCATATTGGGATTTGTATCCTCTAGTATGTCAGAGAGTTAAAAAATGTTGGCAGTCCCAGTGGGAGGATATTTTAACTAATCAAAAAATGCTTTGTATCACGTCATCAGTGTCTTCTTGGTCATATCCAAATATGCCAAGGAGACAAGAAACGATGTTGTGGGGATTGAGGATTGGACATACAAGACTCACCCATTGGTTCTTGATGTCTCGTGAAAATCCTCCGTTTTGCGAGAACTGCACTCTGCCCTTGACTGTGAAACATTAGTTGATTGAATGTCCCAGATTCTTGAATTTGAGACATAGGTTCCTGTCTTGGGGTCGTGACAGAGTAGGTAATTTTATCCTAGCTACAATTCTTGGAAAGGATTGTAATAAAGAGCAGTTATATATGAAAGGGCTGTTGCCTTGTATAATAAGGCACCCTATGAGGTAATGTTAGACTTGCGATAATCTTCCGCTAAGTCAGTTGGTTATGCACTTCCATACTCATTGGAGTGTCTTGGGGTTTGTTAATAACTTACGAAGTCGGTATCTTCTCTGGTTTGGACGACGATGTGTTAAACCCATGATGATATCTTCTTTCTGATGTGAGGTTTCTAGTAGAAAACACGAAGTATAAAAAATACATAATCTTCTGAGATTACATGATGAATATCAGATAGGATTGTACAGGTCTTCTCCCCCTGATCCCAACTCCTTGACGAGGTGGGGGGCTTAGGGATCCACTGAAGAGAGAGTATGCCCCTTTACGCCTACTCTCTCTACTGTGGATCCAACTGAACATTGGGATCTTTAACTCCTTTACTCCTCCTCCTTATAAATTTTCCCCTTTCCCTTCTTCTTCTTTCGTTGACGACCCTGGCATGGTTTTGGAATATTGAATTGACAGCTCTTTTTACTTGATGGAGGGTGGAGTTGGATGGCATGCCTCTCCACCCGTAAAACTAGAGTACCTGACGTGGTTGAGCGAGGGGAAATTTTTAAGTCAGTGCTGGGTCCGATCTCATGGGACTGATGACCCTTAAGGCACTGTGGGTATGGCGTATATCCAGGTGAGGGACCCAGGGCAGTTACCAGTGTGTGTAACGGCATTGCCCCTCCCCCGGTTGGGCCTCCTTGGTGAGAGGGACCTCATCCTGGATGAAATTTTTGTAATACTATATATGGAGAAAAAAATTAACCTCGCAACGACTTATGGCATGGTAATGGACTGTTCTCAGGATAACTCAAATAATGAAAATCAGAGTGGTATTAAGACATTATTACCATACAATAAACCCAAAAGAAATAGATATCGCCAGGACCCAACCTTGATTCACTTTGATTCTCTCTTTGGGGAGTCAAACTGGTCAAGGTTTTTGAACTTAGAAGCTGACAAAGATATATCTTTATTAAAATTAGAAAATTACCTATTGAATCGATGCCAGCCCATCCGCAAGAGATGAGCATAACAGCCAAATTAAAAAAGGGATGGTTGGTTGAAACAACAACCAAAAACCAATCGAAAACAAAATTATCATGTATAAAAAATATAGATAACATAAATATAAAGGTTACAAGGCATGATACAATGAACAGTGTGCAAGGCACAGTAGTAGTACCAAATCTTGAGGATGAAACATTAGATAGATTAATACTTTTAGATTCATTAAAGAAAAGGTACAATAATGTTGAAGACTGCGAAGTATATGAGGTCCCAAGCAGGAAAGACAAAAGTCAAACTATCAAAATAGCCAAGATAAAGTTCAGTGGCCAAACCAAACCCTTACCCTTAAAATGTAGGATTAAATAGGGAACTAAGACCTTATGTTCCTAAACCTATGCAATGCAAGAACTGTTGCAAATATGGTCATACAGCAATTAAGTGCAGGAATATTTATAGATGTGCCTTTTGCAGCTCGCAGGACCATAAAACACGCTGGGACTGTGGCCAACCCAAATGCGTAAATTGTGGATTAGAACATCATGCCAGATCTAAATTGTGTGCGTTCTATATCTACAATACAGAACTTAAATTACTACAAGAACGAACTGGAATGACGATAAGAGAAGCAAAGTTAGAACTGAAAGTGAGAGGAATTAAATGACCCAGCTTAAGAATTTAGGTATGCAGACACCTCAAAGTCAAGCAATAAAACCAGAAACTGAGACAAATGATAATAATAGAAATAAAGAAATACCACCACAAAAAATACAAGATGAAAGAACTCTTCAACATACATAATATTACGACTGTGGAAATCGATTTAGCTCTTTATCGGAAATTGAAATAGATAATGACATAGAGGAAAACAAAGAAGAATTAAAATCACAAGAATGTGAAAAAACAGATATACTACTCGAAAGAGGACAACTGGATAAGACACACCTAATTTCCACCAAACAAGTCTGTAAAAAGATAAATAACCCACCAATCTCGCCGAAAGCTAAAGTTCAGAAACAAAACACTAATATTCCACTGTCTCCATAGTAACAATAGTACCTCTAGGAACCGAATCACAAAATTCAGATGAAATGGAAA
This sequence comes from Macrobrachium nipponense, assembly GCF_015104395.2. Lineage (NCBI taxonomy): Eukaryota > Metazoa > Arthropoda > Malacostraca > Decapoda > Palaemonidae > Macrobrachium > Macrobrachium nipponense. The sequence goes on along the minus strand of NC_087201.1, from coordinate 36,195,701 downwards.
ACCAAAATACAGGTCACTACAGTGAAAACGAAGAAATTCAACCATCACCAATTATAGGCGCCAGAGGAAAAAACAAGGGAAAACAACAAACTGAGAAACATGAAGATTACTATGCGGCCTGCAGTAAATGCTTTTATAGCAATGTGCCACAAAAATAGACTAGAACTAAAGACAGCCTAACCAACACCATAAGAAATTTCATGAGGAATAGGAGTAAGGAAAAAAACAAAAACAATATCAAATCTCATGAAGAAGGTTGTATGTGTATTGAACACTTAGAATATTACAAAGAGAAACACATCAGTGTTGTAGATAATATTCTAAAGAAAATCAAAATGGAAAAATCAAATCAAGATAGTAAAAAAGTAACAGTTAACGAAAGTAAGATTCAAACTATAACAAAAAGTGAATCAAGACCTACAAAAATACAAATTAACTTATAAAAAATTTCAAGAAAATATCAGCTTTAATAATCTAGGGTAATTTGACCACTTATATTACACCATTCAATCGTTATATAATTCAATGGAATATAATGGATTATTAACGAGAATGCACTTAGGGGAAGTCCAACGACTTATTAGCGAACATGAACCAATGATTATATGTATACAACACAAAGGAAAACGTGTTCCAAAAATAGGTAAATATCTATTAGCTACAACATCACAGGAAAATGAAAATAATTTAGGAACAGCAATATATGTCCATAAAAATAAAATTAGTACGACAGATTAGATATAGATTACACTGAATTGCAAATTTCAGCAATAACAGTGAAAATAGAAAATAATGTGTTTGATATAATTAACTTATACAATCAGCCTAATAAAAAGTATGATTTAAACAAATTACAGAAAATAATAAAAGAGTTTAAGAATCAATATTTAATTGTAGGAGATTTCAATGCGCATAACTCAATATGGGACTATAACAACATTACTCCAGATAAAGATGGAGCAAAAATAGAAAACTTAATGAACGCTAATAATCTTTGTTGTCTGAATGACAGCGAAGTAAATACATATTATTCCAGAACCCATGGAACATTTTCTTCAGTAGATGTCACCCTTTGTTCAACAAATATAGTTTATTGACAGACTAGATTGGAATATATGTGATGACTCCTACTCAAGTGACCATTTTCCCATAATAATATCCTTATTAAATAATGAACCAAAACCATATTCTCCACATTACAACATGCAAAAAGCAGATTGGACATTTTTTACTTTCATACCGATAAAAAATACCGCCCTATGATTATTTGAGAAATTCACAATGAGACGAACGATTTCATTGTGTCCTTCATTAAAAAGGCAGCAGACAAAGCTATTCCTCATTCAAAACCCCATAATAAAAAACTTAAAGTCCCCTGGTGGTCAGATGATCTAACTGAATTAGTACGAGAAAAACACTCTCTAGCAAGAAGGTTAGATAACTCTAAACAGAAGATTCAATAAAGTTAATAAATCAAAACCATTCACAGAAGAAAATATATTAAAAATGACAATTTTACTATTAGAAATAGATGTATTAAAACCTTTATATAATAAAATATCAGCCAAATTTAGAAAAGAAGTAATAAAAGGTAAAATAATATCTTGGAGGTCCTATGTGTCGGAAATAACAAGCGAAACATCCATTCAAAAAGTATGGGAAAAATTCAGAAAAATAAACTAAACGGAACAAACATTAGACCACCCAGACAAGCTATATTAGATAATGGAAATAAAATTTTAGATCCCTTCGAAATAAGTAACATACTTGGGGCAAGTTTTGCCAAAATAAGTAGTGACGAAAATCTAGACAAACATTTTAAAAAAGTAAAAAACAAAGCAGAGTCTATTATACTTAATTTTGAGACAAAGGAAGATATATATTATAATAAAAAGTTCAATATGGAAGAGTTAGAATATGCTCTCTTGAACAGTAATAAATCTGCCCCTGGAGGAGATGATGTTTGCTTTGAGATGATTTGCCACCTAGCACCTTTGGCAAAATCATACTTATTAAAAATTTTACAATCATTTATGGCTCCAGAACTTGTTTCCAGACAAATGGCGAAAAATGCAATAATAATTCCTATACCCAAACCAGGAAAAGATGCTAATAATGTGAATAATTATAGACCTATCTCATTAACAAGTTGTATATGCAAGTTATTGGAGAAAATGGTAAATACACGACTTGCATGGCACATTCGTGAAAATAAAATTTTAAGTCCTACACAATTTGGTTCACAACGTAATAGGTCTACATTAGATTCTCTGTGTAGTTTGGAAGACCATATACGTAGAGGATTTGAAAGAAAACAAATTACAATAGCTGTCTTTTTTGACATTCAAAAGGCATACGACACTACATGGAGGTATGCAATATTAAAATCTTTACATAATAATAACATCCGCGGCCATCTTCCTAAATTTATTAAAAACTTTATGACTGACCGCACTTTTCAGGTGAGAATAGATAATGTTTTTTCCAAAATATTTCCACTTGAAAATGGAGTACCACAAGGTAGCGTCCTTAGTGGTACTTTGTTCACATTGGCAATTAACAACATCAGTAACATGCTACCGGTTGGAATTAAGAGTAATTTGTATATGGATGATTTTGCAATATATTACACAGCATCACGCATAAAACATGCAAAAGAATGATTAATAAAACTATAATAAAAATAGATGAGTGGGCCTCATCAGTAGGATTTAGATTTTCCATAGAAAAAACCCAAGCGGTCATTTTTTATAAAAGTAAAATTTGGAAAAAAGGTGAAGAAGCAGAATTAAAAATTAGAAACCATAATATACCAATTAGCCAAACTGCAAAATTTTTAGGTTTGATATTTGATCACACCTCAACTGGAAAGCCCATATAACTTACATAAAATCGAAATGCAAAAGAGCATTAAACCTAATTAAAAAACTCTCTCACACAAATTGGGGAGCTGATAGACATACTCTTACTATACTTTATAAAGCAACAGTGCTATCAATTATTGATTATGGAAGTGAAATATATGGGTCAGCTTCAGAAGCAGCACTGAAAATATTAGACCCAATTCACAACGAAGGCCTAAGAATATGCACAGGAGCATTTAGATCCTCACCAGTCTCCTCTGTACAAGTTGAATGTGGCGAACTGCCACTATCCCTCCATAGAGAATTCATAACCATGAAAAGTGCATTAAGAATCAAAGCAAGTGATTCACCAACTAAAAGTCTATTTGAGTTAAGGGATGTCTTTATAAACAATCATTCACCACCTTTCCCAATTAGAGCTAATAGACTGTTAGAGTCATTAAATATAAATATACAAGTACCTCCAATAGTAAAGTTACCACCCCATTGGACTATGATTAAAGTAAAGACTTGCACTCACTTGAAATATTTATCAAAAAGTTCCGTATATACCCCAGAACACCATAAACAAAAAAACATAGAACATATAAGACAAAAAAGTTCACATTATGCAATATATACCGACGGGTCCAAATCGCAACATGGCGTAGGATATGCAGCTATATCGCAGAACAAAACATATCAATTTTCTTTACCCAATCATGCCTCAGTCTTCACAGCTGAGTTGTGTGCAATTAAAGTAGCTATCAAAATTATAAAGCAAACTTCAATTAATAATTTTGTGATTTTTAGTGACTCGAGAATGTGTGCCATAGAAGCTCTTCAGAAATTACAATCCAAAAAATAAAATATTGTGACAGCAAATTCAATTTGAACTCCACAAATTATATAAAAATGGCAAAAATATTGAAATATGTTGGATCCCTGCTCACGTGGGGATAAGAGGAAATGAAGAGGCTGATAAAGCAGCTAAAGAAGCAGTCCAAATGATAAAAGCAAATGTAAACATCCCCACCAGTGATTATATAAGATATATAAAAACAATAATTGTAAATAAATGGCAAAACGTATGGGCTGAAGAGCCTGAAAATAATAAATTAAAACAAATAAAACAGGATGTTAACAAATGGAGTTCAGCATATCAAAGAGAGAGACATGCTCAAGTAATCCTGACACGCCTCCGTATAGGCCACACTCGTCTGACACACAGGCACTTGATGAGCAAACCCACGCGACCTGCTCCAGAGTGTTCAGAGTGCAATGACTTTGGTAACAGCCAGACATGTCCCCTTGTGCGAGTGTCCCAAAGTAGTACCAGCAGAGACTGTCAACTTTTGGAAATAAAACAATAAAAGAAATTTTGACAGAATCTTTTACATTTTCAGTAGTTCAAATTTTGACTTTTCTGAGGAACTGCAATTTAATTGATAAAATATAAGTTTTTTTTAGTGAATTTTAAAACAAAATTTCAAAAATTTAAAACTTAATTCCGAATTTTAATATACCGTTTTAGTATGTATGTAAGGGAACATGAGTAAATGTATTTATTGTGTGTGTGTTCTAGTATGAAAGCGTTTGCCTTTGTGCATTTTTTTTTATTTATCCTGAATGACCAATTTGGTCCCAGTTCTGGCCTAAGGGCTAGACCTGGCATTTTATCTAATCCTTCGGGCCAGCCCTAGGAGAGCTGAAAATCAGCTCAGTGGTCTGGTAAAACTACTTTTATAATAATAATAATGTACAGGTCTTCTAATGACGATGGCTTGATCGCTTCTGCCAATGATGATGGCTAATTCCACTCTCACTACCATCTTGGTTACAATCATAAAGGAAGCAGACAGTAGCTCAAACATATGAAGATACATACAGATGACATAGTTATAAATCACGTAGGCCGTTTGAATTATAGGTTGCGGTAGTTGTCTCAAGTAGGAAGCTTGGACTAATGTTTTCAAAACAAATGAAGGACCACAGGTGACGGCATGTTATCTTAGCCTACTTTATTGTATACGTCATCTTGGCATATTCTATCGTATCTGGTCTGATCACATTCCTGCAAGCAATCTGGTTGACCTCTTTAGTTTTAGTTTTTTATATATATGGAATAACATTCCATATTTTTATTATGTAATCACTTACATAAAAGCTCGGTCAGCTACAAAACCAACCACTGAATATTACTCAAGCTTGACTTGCATTTGACTGATAGGAGTGTGATACAGACACTATGTGAATATATATAGATATATAGAAAATACTTATAAAAAAAATTCATGGTGTACACAAATACAGATTCAAGTAACAAAATATAAAACATAATATGCATATGATGATATTTGTAAATAATAGTGATCATGTGATATATACTGATACAGTTTTTCACTTCATCTCTTTAAGATACATATGCTACAGAAAATACTAATGTACTCTGATAATTGCATAGAATAAAGATTAACATGATAAAAATCATATTTTAACTGATAAAAATTCATATATGAAGTGATAAAAATTATTAATGTTTATGCTAATTCATTGATTTTTATGCTAACTTTTATATAACTGGTTCATTAATCCATATACTAAAGCATATATAACTGCAGTTATTGGTAAGATAAAAGGTAACAGATTGATTATAGGCTACCTGATTTATTTATACATATGTATATGGATTCATATAATTATGATCAATATATGTGCACTTAATACAACTGATTAACATAAATGACTAATCTAAGTGATTAATCTAGGTGCACTTTAAATAGATTCCTAGTGCGTACACGCACAGATATATTTCGATTCTGTTATTTATGATAATTTATATATATAGGATACATGATACTTTTTATATAGGATACATGACCGAGGTGATACCCACTGCACATTCTAGCGTTTTGAACAACTTTTCGTCCATTACACAGTTCCAGACACCCACCTATAGCCAAATGAAATGGCCAATTCCAAATGGTTAAAAACAAGGGGAATTGCCTGGGCAGGGTCCGACGATCTATTTTTGCGCCCATACTTGTCCTCTGCACCCTATGCCATATGAATACGTTCGCGATGAATAAAATCATCCCCAGCACGAGTCCTTCGCCAGCAATTTAGAGTTGAATATTCTCTTTGGTCGTAATTGTCGGAAGTATGTCCCTTTGTAGTCGATTGCGAGATTAACAACGGGATACGGGTGTCGGTCCAAGAAGTCTACGAAATAAGCTTGTTCACTTATAATGGTGCTTATTCCCTTCACATTGTAGGCAGTTGTTACCTCACTGCAGTTGTCCGCAGCGACGAACGATTTTTTGAAGTTGTAGACGATCTGTTAGGGCATGCGATGTGAAACTCTCGTACTGCAGGGTACTTGTAACCAGGTTCTGTTAATCAGCCTGTAAGTGAAATTATACTTGTCACAAGAGCAAAGTAAATTCAGACAACATTCAAATACGGGAGGGAGAAAGCCATTAAGAACTAGACTTAACCCACACGAATCATTTAAAAAATCGGCTAAAAATAAGGCAATAAATTTATCATAAAATGGTTTTAAATATATAATTTTTTGCAAAATATTTCTCTTCATCTTAACGGTTTTCTGTTTCAGTCATTATAAAAATCCTCTTAAAAAAAGTAAAAATATAAAACAGAAAAAGGCTTAAAAAATTCAGTTTAAATTGGTTTCTTGCCCTTCTTTTTTATAGATCATTTTTGTTTCAAAATAATTTCAAAAATTTCTTTAAAAAGGATCATGAATGTAACATAAAACGTTCAAAAAAATTACAATTTTACTACCAAATTTTCGAAACTATTTTAGTTTTTTATATTTTTTAAAAAACAGCTACAATGCAAAAAGTAATTTGATTTGAATACAATATTTAAAGGATTTTCCCTCACTTTTTGATAACTGATTTTTATTTTGGAAATTAATATAACATAAAATTTTTGAAGGTTTTTTTTTGTTTTTTTTTATGACGTGTTTTTTTTAAATCATTTAAGATATCATCTAAAAATAACACAATGAATCTAAAATAGACAGTTTAAAAATAATACTTTGGATACAATATTTTGGGAGTTTTGCCATGTAAAAACACGCCTAAGAAGGGGACAATGAAAGTTTTAAAATAATTTCATTTTTTGCATAGCAATTTTGAGTTTTTCCTCTTTTTGTTGGCGGATTTTTGTTTAAAAAAACTATTACAAAAATTGCTTTAAAAAAAACTAAGAAAGCTTTAAAAATATTTCAATTTTACCATAAATAGTGTATTTGAATAAAGAAAGGACGAAATAAGAGACCTTAAAAGCTTTTAAAATTATTTCAATTTAGATATAATATTTTACCACACATAGTGTATTAAAATTATAAAAAGACAAAAAAGATACCTAAAAAAGCCTTAAACATCTTCAATTTAGATACAATATTTTACCATAAATAGTTTATTTTAATTAAAATATATTTGTTTAACATTTTTATGGTACATTAATTGTCAAAATTTATGTGATTTTCAAATGATTTAAAAGCAGTTTAAAAAAGAATTTAATTTGAATACAATATTTTTAATAAATCTGCCGTTTTTCAGGACTAATTTTTATTTCAAAAATTATTTAAATATTGGCCTAAAATAGGGCAATGAATAGCACATAAAAATTTAAAACATATATAAATTTTTGAGTTTTTCCCCCTTTGTTAAGGCTGTTGATAAAAATTAATTAGAAAAATAACTAAAAAAATTAGTGAAATAAAAACATTTAAAAATATTCCAAATTAAATACAATATTTTTTTTTAGATTATGACCTCTATCTGATGAGTGATTTTTTGTCTCAAAAGGCTTTTAAAAATTGCATAAATATATGAAAATAAATGTAACTTAAAGAGTTGAAAGCAATATTTCAATTTTAGTACAAAATGTTAAAGTTTGTTTTTCATCTTTTTGACACATTTTTGTTTGGGAGTTTTACCCTCTCTTTGGTGACTAATTTTTATTTCAAAAATCAATTAGAAAATCGCCTAAATTTTTAGTAGATTGATTAATGTAACATGGAAAGTAATAGAATATATTT
>NC_087201.1:36172787-36180287 GCF_015104395.2 Macrobrachium nipponense | reverse complement strand
AAAGAAACCAACTATAATTAGAGAAACATCAGTCAAACAAAAACCAAAAGATATGAAGAAAGAACAAAAACAAAAAAATGTGGACATACCCTTTATCTCCTAAATAATAATAAAACCTATGGATGCAGAGATCCAAAACACCAAAGAAGAGGAGGAGAATCATACCTAGATGATGGTGACTATGCCAAGGGTGAGAGATTACTCCATCACCAATAATTGGTACATAAGAGCAAATAAAACAGTAGATATACATGACAACATATGTGGCTGTAATGATTGCTTCATTGCATTGTGCAATGAATACAAAAATATAACAAAAGATTGCTTAACAAACATTATAAGAAATTTTATGAAATATAAGAAAGAAAGAGGCCACCGATTTAAAACAAACCCCATGAAAAAGGATGTATGTGTATTGAGCACTTAAAATATTATAAAGATAAACAACTGAATGTGGTAAATAAAAAATTTTAGAAAAAATTCAAATTGATGATAATACAAAAAAAGAAGACAAACACGACCGATGTAACATAATATTTTCATAATTATTATTATACAATGGAACGTAAATGGTCTACAGACCAGATTACACCCCTGGGAGAAGTACAAAGGTTATTAAAGGAATATGAACCCATGATATTTATGTTATTTTACAACAACTGTTAAATAAGACAATACCAACAATAGGTAAAATATACCTTAATATCAACATCACAGGAAGAAGAAGGAAATTTAGGTACAGCCATATATGTACATAACAAAAGTATTTTATGACAAGTACCTGTAAACATTACTTGACCTCCAAATATCAGGTATTAAAATTCGAATTAAAAACTATAATTTTATAATATATAATTATACAACAAACCAAATAAACATTACGATATTGATAAACTTGGAGAATTTGTTAAATGCCAAAGAACCTATAATAATAATAGGGGATTTTAATGCTCACAACCCAATATGGGATTGTAACTGTTCAAACTCAAATAGAACAGGAGTAAAGTAGAAGAACTTATAGATTCAAATGACATGTGTTGTATAAATAATGATGAAGTTAGCACATATTATTCAAAACACATGGAACATTTTCCTCTGTAGACTTAACTCTCTGTTCAACAAATATAGTTTGACAAATTAGATTGGAACACAATTGATGACTTGTACACCAGTGATCATTTCCCAAATATTAATTTCCTTTTTACAAAATAACCCAGCTAAACATGTTCCTCACTATAACATTTTTAAAGCAGATTGGGAACAATATGAAATACATACTAGAAGTATACCGCCATTTGAATATCTGAAAGATCATAATGAAACTAATAAGTTTCTTGTTAATTTCATCAAAGATGCTGCTGATAAAGCAATACCAAAATCAAAACCCCATCCAACAAAACACAAAGTTCCATGGTGGTCCGAAAAGCTGACAGAATTAATAAATATAAAACACTCAATAGGGAGACGATTGGATAATTTGAATAGAAAGTTTCAGTAAAATAAAATAAAAAAACATTACCAATATTAGAAAGTACTTTACAAAATGACTATATTGTTGCTAGAAATTGAAGCGTTAAAGCCTCTATACAACAAAATATCAGTAAAATTTAAAAAGGAAGTAATTCAGGGAGGGAGAATAATTTCATGGAGGAAATATGTATCAGATCTCTCTAATAATACTCCCATACAAAAAATATGGGAAAAAATTCCGTAAAATAAAATAAAAAAATGGTACCCATGTGAAACCACCCAGACAATGCCATATTAAAAGACGGAAAACGGAGAATACTCGATCCAAAAGAAATAAGTATAATAATAGGAGAAAACTTAGCTAATGTAAGTAGTGATAGAAATTTAGATGACCACTTCCGCACAAAGAAAAATAATATAGAACTAATAACAATAAATTTCGAAACAATAGAAGACATATATTATAATAGAAAATTTAATATGGAAGAGTTGGAATTTGCTCTCACTAACAGCAATAAATCTGCTCCTGGAGGTGACAGTATTTTGTTTGAGATGATCTGCCACTTAGCACCTCTAGCGAAGACATATTTGTTGCAATTTTATAATCATTTATGGCTTAGAAATTTATTTCCTGATGAATGGCGTCAAGCAATAATAATACCTATCCCCAAACCCGGGAAAGATCCAAGTAATGCAAATAACTACAGACCAATTTCTCTAACAAGTTGTGCAAGTTACTAGAAAAAATGGTAAATACTCGATTAACATGGCACATTCGAGAAAATAAAATCTTGACTCCCACTCAGTTCGGGTCACAGTGCAACAGATCTACGTTAGATTCTCTCTCTAACCTCGAAGACCATATACGAAGAGGATTTGAACGAAAGCAAATAACTGTAGCAGTCTTTTTTGACATTGAAAAGGCTTACGGTACTACCTGGAGGTACCCTATATTAAAAAGTTTACAAAATAACAACATCCGTGGACATTTACCTAGATTCATCCAAAATTTTCTAACAAATCGTAGTTTTCAAGTGAGAATTGATGATGTATTGTTTAGAACATTTCCACTTGAAAATGGTGTTCCACAGGGAAGTGTCCTTAGTGGCACACTGTTTACCCTTGCAATCAATGATATCAATAAAAATCTGCCTACTGGAATTAAAAGCAACCTGTACATGGATGATTTTGCGATATATTATTCAGCCTCTCGTATTAAACATGCAGAAACGCATCATTAATACAAAAAGCATAACTAAAAATAAAATGAATGGACCTCATCTGTAGGATTGTTTAAGTTATCCATACATAAGACTCAAGCAGTAGTGTTTTTATAAAGATAAAAGGTGGATGAATGGTGAAGTGATAGATTTAAAAATCAGAAAATATTAGTATACCAATTAGACAACTGCAAAATTTTAGGTTTAGTGTTTGATACTCACTTAAACTGGAAACCTCACATAACATACCTGAAATCAAATGTAAAAAAGCATTAAATCTAATTAGAAAATTATCAAACACCACTTGGGGAGCCGATAGACAAACCCTTACATTACTGTATAAAGCAACAGTCCTGTCTATAAGTTGATTACGGTAGCAAAGTATATGGCTCTGTGTCAGACGCAAAACAACCCTGAAAGCATTGGACCCAGTTCATAATGAGGGCCTTAGAATATGTTCAGGAGCCTTTAAATCATCACCGACATCTTCCTTACAGGTTGAATTGTGTGAACTACCTCTCTCTCTCCATAGAGAGCTTGTAATAATGAAGAGTGCTTTGAGAATCAAGACAAGCGATTCTCCAACAAAAAAATTATTTGAACAAAGAGATATTTTTATTAACAATCATCCACCCCCTTTTCCAATTAGAGCTAGAAGACTGTTTGAGTCACTAAATGTAAATATACAAATTCCTCCAGTAGTAAAATTACCTCCGCCTTGGACAATGAATAAATGAAAACTTGCACACAATTGAAATATTTTATCAAAAATACTTATATACGCCATCACACCATAGACACATACAATAGAGCATATAAACCGAAAAGGTCCACATTATGCAATACACAGATGGATCTAAATCGGAACATGGAGTTGGGATATGCTGCAGTGTCCAGGGACAGATCATATCAGTTCTCTCTACCCAATACAGCTTCAATATTCACAGCGGAGCTTTGCGCAATAGCCTCAGCCATAAGAATAATTAAAGAAACATCACTAAATAATTTTGTGATTTTTAGTGACTCAAGAAGTGCCATAGAAGCCATCCAGAGTTATAAACCAAAAAATAATATTGTACAACAAATTAAATTATCACTTCACAAATTAGATATTATTGGGAAAAAAGTAGAAATATGTTGGATCCCTGCCCATGTAGGGATCAAAGGAAATGAAGACACTGACAAAGTAGCCAAAGAAGCAAATCAAATGACAAGATCAAGTGTGAATCTCCCTATGAGTGATTATGTAACATACATAAAGATGGGTATTATAAGAAAATGGGCAACATATTTGGAATGAAGAGTCAGGAAAACAACAAACAAAATTTAAAGCAAATTAAAACCTGGAACGTAGGAAACGGGTGGAGCTTCATCATATCAGAGAGAAAGACATGAACAAGTAATTCTGACACGTCTCCGTATAGGCCATACCCGTCTGACACATGGACACTTAATGAGCAGCCCACGTAGCTCAGCTCCTGAGTGCGCAGAGTGCAGGGAGGTTATAACTGTCAAACATGTGTTATGCGAATGCCCAAAGTACAACCAGCAACGACTGTCGACACTTGGAAACAGATCTATGAAAGAAATCTTGTCAGAATCCTCTGCTTTTCAGTCATGCCCATTTTTTATGTTCTTAAAGAAGTGCAATTTAGTTGATAAAATAATAAATCTAAGTAAACTTTGAAAATACGAAAATTATTAGACTAATGAATTTTAAAACAAAACTTTTAAATGTTACTTAACTTATTCTGATTTTATTTTTTATGAAAATATGGATATATGAGTAAATGTATTTATAGTGTGCATGTGTTCCTGTGTGAGTGTGTGCCTTTGTGCAGTTTTTAGTTTAATTTTCACTCATTCGTCATCACACCGAGAAAACACTTCGGTGCCAGAGCTTTGCCTCTGGCCTAGACATGGTTTTTTTAAAATTTTAATCTAATCCTTCGGGCCAGCCCTATGAGAGCTTGAAAGTCAGCTCAGTGGTCTGGTTAAACTACTTTAATAATAATAATAATAATAAAATATATATTTAGTTTATTTCTATTTATTTTTATTTATTTTTATTTATTTATATTTTTTTTTTAATTTACATTTTATTTATTTTTATTTTTTTTTTTTTTTTTTTTATTTTTTTTATTTATTTTTTAATTTTTATTTTTTTAATTATTTATTTTTTATTGATTATTATTTATTTTTTTATTTATTTATTTAATTTTATTTGTTTCTGTTTATTTATTTATTAATTTTTATTTCTTTTTTTTCCTATTTTTAATTTTTTATTTTATATTTATTTTTTGTATTTATTTTTATTTCATTATTTATTTTTATTTATTTATTTATTTATTTTATTTCTTTATTTATTTATTTTATTAATTTATTTATTCATATTTATTATATTTTCATTATTTATTTTTTATCTATTTATTTATTTTTATTATGTTTATTTTTGATTTTTATTTATGATTTTTTATTTTTTATTTATTTATTTTTATTTATTTATTTTTATTTATTTATTATTTATATTTAATTTTTTAGTTTTAATTTATTATTTATTCATATTCATTAATATTTTTATTTTTTTATTTTTATTTATTTATTTTTTATTTTTTATTTTTATTTATTTTTATTAATTTATTTATTTTTATTTAGTTTACATATTTTTTATTAATTTATTTTTATTTATTAATTTATTTATTTACTTATATTTATTCATTTATTTATTATTTTCTATTTATTATTTATTTATTTTTTTTATTTTATTTGTTTATTTTGCTTTTTATTTTATTTTTATTTATTTTTTATTTTTATTTATTATTTTTATTTTTATTTAATTTTTATTTATTTTTCTATTTTTATTTATTTATTTATTTATTTATTTATTTATTTTTATTTATTTATTTATTTTTATTTATTTATTTATTTTTATTTATTTATATATTTATTTATTTTTATTTATTTATTTATTTATTTTTATTTATTTATTTATTTATTTTTATTATTTTTTTTATTTTTATTTATTTATTTATTTTTATTTATTTATTTTTATTTATTTTTATTTATTTTTTTTATTCTTATTTGTTTATTCATTTTTTATTTATTTTTTTTTCATTCATTCATTTTTTTTTTATTATTTATAATATTTTTTTATTTTATTTATTTATTTATTTATTTATTAATTTATTTTTATTTATTTACTTTTGTGTTCATTTATTTGTTTTATTTTTATTTATTTATTTATATTTATTTTATTTATTTTAATTTATTTTCTTTATTTATTTACTTTTATTCATTCATTTATTTATTTCTATTTTTTTTTATTTATTTATTTTATATATTTATTTATTTGTTTTATTTATTTTTATTTGTTTATTTATTTTTATTCATTTATTTATTGTTATTTATTTATTTATTTTTTATTATTTATTTTTATTTATTTATTGTTATTTATTTTTATTTATTAATTTCTATTTATTTATTTATTTTCATTTATTTATATTTTATTTTTTTATTAATTTTTTTATTTATTTTTATTTTTTTATTTTTTTTTATTTTTTATTTTTTTATTTTTTATTTTTTTGTTTATTTATTTTTATTTAATTTTTTATTTATTTGATTATTCATTTTTATTTATTTTTTATCTTAATTTTTTATTTTATTTTTATATATTTTTATTTATTTTATTTATTAATTTATTTATTTTTATTTATTTATTTATTTATTTTTATTTATTTATTTTTATTTTTATTTTTATTTGAATGATTTATTTATTTATTTATTTTTTATTTATTTATTTATTTTTCTTTATTTATTCTTATTTTTGTTTTTTATTATTTTAATTTCCTTTATTTCTTTTCACTTATATATTTTTATTTATATATACTATTTATTGTTATTTATTATTTTATTTCTATTTATTTTTTATTCATTTATATATTTTTATTTATTTAATTTGTATTTATTTATTTCTATATTTATTTTTTATTTTTTTATTGTTATATTTTATTTTTATTTATTTATTTTTATTTATTTTTATTTTTATTTATTTTTATTCCTTATTTATTTATTTATTTCTTTTATTCATTTTTATTTTTTATTTATTTTTATTTTTTATTTTCATCTATTTTTATTTATTTATTTATTTTTTTATTATTTTTTTATTTTATTTATTTATTTATTTTTATAATTATTTATATTTATTATTATTTTTTATTTATTTATTTTTTTTAATTATTTTTATTTATTTATTTATTTATATTTGTTTAGTTTTACTTATTCATTTTTATGTATTTTTATTTATTAATTTTATTTATTTATTTTATATATATTATCTTTATTTATTTATTTCCATTTATTTATTTATTTTTATTTATTTATTTATTTTTATTTATTTGTCTATATATTTATATTTATTTATTTATTTATTATTAAAAAAAAAATTTATTTGATTGAATTATTTTATTTTTATTTATTTTTATTTGTTTATCTATTTTTATTTGTTTATTTATTATTTTTTATTTATTTATTTAGTTTTTAAAAATTTTTATATTTATTTTTTACTTATTATTTATTTATATATTTTTATTTATATTCATTATTTTTATTTATTTATTTGTTTATTTATTTTTTAATTATTTACTTTTTATTTTATTTATTTTTATTAATTAATTTTTTTTATTTATTTATTCATTTATTTATTTTAACCCTCTTACGCCGAAGCCCTAAAAATCAAAACCTCTCCTGTATGCCAGCGCTGGTTTGGAGTGAGAGCGGAAGCGGAAAAAATAATTTTTTCAAAAAATCACAG
>NC_087201.1:36162787-36167787 GCF_015104395.2 Macrobrachium nipponense | reverse complement strand
TATTTTGATTTATTTATTTATTTATTTTTTTTTTTTTTTTTTATTTATTTATTTATTTATTTTTTTTTTTCTATTTATTGATTTTTATTTGTTTATTTATATTCATTTATTTATTTTTGTTTTTTTAATTTTTATTTATTTTTTTCTTTTTATTTTTATTTGTATTTTTTTTTTTATTTTTTTATTTATTTTATTTTATCTATTTATTTAGTTATTTTATTTTCATTCTTATTTAGTTTTATTTAGTTATTTTTATTTACTTATTTTATTTACTATTTTTATTTATTTATTTATTTATATATTTCTATTTTTTAAATTTTATTCTATTTATTTTTATTTTATATAGTTAGTTATTTATTATTGTTATTTAATTATTGATTTTTAATAATTTATTATATTTATTTATTTATTTTATTTATTTATTTATTTATTTATTTATTTTTCTTAATTATTTTTTTTTTTAAGTATTTAGTTATTTATTTTTTGGTTTTTTTTTATTTATATATTTATTTTTATTTATTTATTTTAAATTTATTGATTTATCTTATTATCTGTTTACTTTATTTATGTATTTATTTATTTATTTATTACTTTTATTTATTTATTTTATTTTCCATTTAATTGTTTTTAATTAATTTATTTATTTTTATATTTTCATTTGCTTATCTAATTATATTTATTTATTTATTTTTATTTGTATTTTATTAATTTATATTTATTTATTTTTATTTATTTATCTATTTATTTTTATTTTTTTTTATTATTTTTTATTTTTATTTTTTTATTATTTAATTTAATTTACTTTTTTATTATTTTTATTTATTTTATATATTCAATTTATTCTTTTTTATTTATTTTATTTATTTTTAAATTTATTTTTATTATTTTTAGTTATTTATTTTTATTAATTTTTATTTATCTTATTTTTATTTTTATTTATTTTTTATTTATTCATTTTTATATATAATTTATTTATTTATTTATTTCTTAAAATTATTTATCAATTTATTTTTCTTTATTTATTTATTTATTTATTTATTAATTATTTAGTTTTTATTAGTTTGTTTTTATTTATTTATCTATTTTTTATTTATTTAATTTTCTTTATTTATTTTTATTTATTTGTCTTTAATTTTTAATTTTTATTTAGTTTTTAGTTTTTATATTTTATTTATTTATTTATTTATTTATTTTTTTTATTTTTTTTATTCATTCATTTTTATTAGTTTTATTTTGATTAATTTATTTTTATTTATTTATTTTTTTTATTTATTTATTTTTATTTATTTATTTATTGTTAATTTATTTTTATTTTATTTATGTTTCTTCTTATTATTTATTAATTTTTATTTATATATTTAATTTTTTTTCATTATTTTGTTTATTTATCAAATTTTTTTTATTTGTTTTTATTTATATAATTTATTTTATTTAATTATTTTTGTTTATTATATAATTTTTAATTTATTTATTATTTTATTTATTTTTATTATTTATTTTATTATTATTATTTTTTATTTACCCTTTACCTTATTATTTATTTTTATTTTTATTTTTTAATTAATTTATTTATTTCATTATTAATTTATTTATTTATTTATTTTTATTTTATTTCATTATTATTTATTTAATTATTATTATTATTTTTTTATTTATTTACTTATTTTATTTTTATTTATTTTTATTTATTTGATTTATTTTTATTTTTATTTTTATTTATTTATATATTATTTTTATTTATTTTTATTTATTTCATTATTTATATTTATTTATTTATTTATTTATTTATTTTTTGTTTATTTAATTTTTCTTTATTTTATGTTATTTATTTTTAATTTTTATATTTATTTTTTGATAATATTTTTATATTATTTATTTTAATTTATTTATTTTTTATTTATTTATTTATTTTTATTTATTTTATTTTTATTAAATTATTTTTATTAATTTATTTTTAATTCATTTATTTTATTTTTATTTATCTATTTATTTATTGTTAGTTTATTTTGTTCATTTTTACTTACTTTTATTTATGTTTATTTATTTTTATTTATTTATTTATTTTTATTTATTTCATTTTCTTCATTTATTTTTATTTATTTGTTTTTAATTTTTATTTATTAATTTTTTATATATTTATTTGTTTTGATTTATTTATTTTTATTTACTTATTTTTATTTAATTATTGTTTAGGATTATTTATTTTTATTAGTTTATTTTTATTCATTTATTTTTATTTATTTATTTTTATTTATTTTTATTTATTGTTATTTATTTTATCATTTTTACTTTACTTTTATTATGTTTATTTAGTTTTATCTATTTCATTTAATTTATTTATTTATTTTATTTCTTTTATTTTTATTAATTTATTTATTTTTTATTTATTTATTTCTATTTATTTATTTTTATTTATTTATTGATTTTCTATTATCTTTATTTAATTCCTTTATTTCTAGTTATTTTTTATTTATTATTATTTATTATTTATATATTTATTTATATTTTTTATTTTTCTTATTATTTACTTATTATTTATTTTTATTTTTATTTAATTATTTATTTATTTTTGTTTAATTATTTATTTATTTTTTATTTTTATTTAATTATTTATTTTTTTATTATTATTTTTTTATTTATTTATTCACTTATTTATTTATTTATTTATTTATTTTTATTTATTTATTTATTTTTTTTATTTTTCATTTATTTATTTTTTAGTTTTTATTTATTTATTTATTTATTTATTTTTTATTTTTGTATAATATATTTATTTATTATTTTATTTATTTTATTTATTTATTTTTTTTATTTATTTATTTAAATTCTTTATATATTTTTATTTTTTTTGTGTTTTAATTTTTTTGTTTATTTATTTATTTATATTATTTATTTTTATGTATTTATTTTTATTTTATTTATTTTTATTTTTTATTTATTTTATTTTTATTTATTTATGTTTATTCATTTATTTTATTTTTATTTTATATATTTATTTATGTTTTTTTTATTTTTGTTAACAAATTTTTTATTTACTTTTATATATGTTAATTTTTTATTTATTTATTTCATTTTCATTTATTATTATTATTTATTTTATTTTATTTACTTTGATTTTTATTGTTTTTATTGGATTTATTTCTATTTATTTCATTTTGATTGATATTTATTTATTTATTTTTTTAATTATGTTTATTCAATTATTTTTTGATTTATTCATTATTTATTTTTATTTTTTTGTTATTTTTATTTATTTATTTATATATTTATTTTTATTTTATTATTTTTGTTAATTATAAATTTTATTTATTTATTTATAGTTTATTTATTTATTGTATTTATTTATTTATTTATTTTTTTATTTATTATTATTTAATTTTGTATTTATTTATTTATTTACTTTTTAGTAGTATTTATTATTTAATTATTTATTTATTTTATTAAATATTTATTTAGTTTGTTCCTATTTATTTATTTATTATTTTATTTTATTTATTTATTTAATTTATTTGTTATTTTTATTTATATATTTTTGATGATTTTATTATTTTTTATATTTATTTATTTATTTATTTATTTTTATTTATTTTTGTTTTAATTGTATATATTTTTCATTTATTTTTTATTTTTATTTATTTATTTATTTTTATTTTTATTTATTTATTTCTATTTTATTGAATTATGATTTATTAATTTATTATTTTTTTTAGGTTATTTATTTTTATATATTTATTTAATTTTTTTATTTTTTTTATTTTTTTTATTTTTTTACTATTTATTTATATTTATTATTTATTTATTATTATTTAATTATTTATTTATTTATTATTTTTTATTTATTTTTATTTGTTTTATTTATATATTTATTAATTTTTATTTTTTTTACATGTTTATATATTTTTATTTTGTATTTATTTTTTATTTTATATATTTATTTATGTATTCTATGAGTTATTTTTGGGATTTATGTTTACATTTATTTATTTTTATTTTTTAATTTTTTTTATTTATTTATTTTTTATTTATTTACATTTATTTATTTAGTTTATTTATTTATTTTGTTTTTATTTATTTATTAATTTATTTATTATTATTTATTCATTTAATTATTTTTTTTTGTTATTTGTTCATTTTTTATTTAATTATTTATTCATATTTATTTAATCATTTATTTATTTTTTTTTTATTCATTTATTTTTTTCATTTATTTATTTATTTATTTTTATTTGTTATTTATTTTTTTATTTATTCATTCTTTTTATTTTTTTTATTTATTTATTTATCCTTATTATTTATTTATTTTTATTTATTTATTTTTTTATTTATTTATTCATTTATTTAGTTTAATTTTTTTAAATTTATTTATTCCTTTTTATTTGTTTGTTTAATTTAATTTTTTTTTATTTATTATCTATTTTATTTATTTATTTTGATTGATTATTTGTTTTTTATTTATTTAATTAATTTTTTATTAATTTTTAATTATTTTTATTTATTTATTTATCTATTTTTATTTTTTTATTTTTACTTATATTTTTATTTTTATTTTTTATTTTTTAATTTATGTTTATTTGTATTTATTTATTCATTTTTATTTATTTAATTTTATTTTTTTTATTTATCATCTTTTATTTGTTTAAATATTTATTTTCAAATATTTATTATTTATTTTTATTTAATTTCTTATTTATTTTTATTTATTTATTTATTTATTTTTTATTTTTACTTATTAATTTATTTTTAATTATTTATTCATTGTTTTATTTATTTATTTATTTTTATTTCATTTATTTAATTATTTTATTTACTTATATTTATTTTTATTTTTATTTATTTTTTATTTGTAGTTTATTTTTAATTATTTATTTTTTATTTATTTATTTATATTTATTTTTTTTATTTATATTTTATTTATTTATTTCTATATTTATTTATTTTTTATTCATTTATTTTTATTTAATTATTTATTTTTATATATTTAATTTTATTTTTTTTTTTTA